>NC_064038.1:16541074-16687064 GCF_932526225.1 Nematostella vectensis | reverse complement strand
CCACAAGGGTAGTGCATCAGGCTAGTTTAGAAAGACTTGTCGTCCACAAGGCGAGTGCATTAGGTTAGTTTAGAAAGACTTGCCGTCCACAAGCCAAGTGCATTAGGTTAGTTTAGAAAGACTTGTCGTCCACAAGGGTAGTGCATCAGGCTAGTTTAGAAAGACTTGTCGTCCACAAGGCGAGTGCATCAGGCTAGATTAGAAAGACTTGCCGTCCACAAGCCAAGTGCATTAGGTTAGTTTAGAAAGACTTGTCGTCCACAAGGGTAGTGCATCAGGCTAGTTTAGAAAGACTTGTCGTCCACAAGCCAAGTGCATCAGGCTAGTTTAGAAAGACTTGCCGTCCACAAGCCAAGTGCATCAGGTTAGTTTAGAAAGACTTGCCGTCCACAAGGGTAGTGCATCAGGCTAGTTTAGAAAGACTTGCCATCCACAAGGCGAGTGCATGAGGCTAGTTTAGAAAGACTTGTCGTCCACAAGGCGAGTGCTTCAGGCTAGGTTAGAAAGACTTGCCGTCCACAAGGCGAGTGCTTCAGGTTAGTTTAGAAAGACTTGTCGTCCACAAGACAAGGCGAGTGCTTCAGGCTAGTTTAGGAAGACTTGCCGTCCACAAGGCGAGTGCATTAGGCTAGTTTAGAAAGACTTGCCGTCTACAAGACAAGGCGAGTGCATCAGGCTAGTTTAGAAAGACTTGTCGTCCACAATTCAAGTGCATCAGGCTAGTTTAGAAAGACTTGCCGTCCACAAGCCAAGTGCATCAGGTTAGTTTAGAAAGACTTGCCGTCCACAAGGGTAGTGCATCAGGCTAGTTTAGAAAGACTTGCCATCCACAAGGCGAGTGCATGAGGCTAGTTTAGAAAGACTTGTCGTCCACAAGGCGAGTGCTTCAGGCTAGGTTAGAAAGACTTGCCGTCCACAAGGGTAGTGCATCAGGCTAGTTTAGAAAGACTTGCCATCCACAAGGCGAGTGCATGAGGCTAGTTTAGAAAGACTTGTCGTCCACAAGGCGAGTGCTTCAGGCTAGGTTAGAAAGACTTGTCGTCCACAAGGCGAGTGCTTCAGGCTAGTTTAGAAAGACTTGTCGTCCACAAGACAAGGCGAGTGCTTCAGGCTAGTTTAGGAAGACTTGCCGTCCACAAGACAAGGCGAGTGCTTCAGGCTAGTTTAGAAAGACTTGTCGTCCACAAGGCGAGTGCATTAGGCTAGTTTAGAAAGACTTGCCGTCTACAAGACAAGGCGAGTGCATCAGGCTAGTTTAGAAAGACTTGTCGTCCACAATTCAAGTGCATCAGGCTAGTTTAGAAAGACTTGTCGTCCACAAGGCGAGTGCATCTGGCTAGTTTAGAAATACTTGCCGTCCACAAGGTGAGTGCATCTGGCTAGTTTAGAAAGACTTGCCGTCCACAAGGGTAGTGCATCAGGCTAGTTTAGAAAGACTTGTCGTCCACAAGGCGAGTGCATCAGGTTAGTTTAGAAAGACTTGTCGTCCACAAGGCGAGTGCTTCAGGCTAGTTTAGAAAGACTTGTCGTCCACAAGGCGAGTGCATTAGGCTAGTTTAGAAAGACTTGCCGTCTACAAGACAAGGCGAGTGCATCAGGCTAGTTTAGAAAGACTTGTCGTCCACAATTCAAGTGCATCAGGCTAGTTTAGAAAGACTTGTCGTCCACAAGGCGAGTGCATCTGGCTAGTTTAGAAATACTTGCCGTCCACAAGGTGAGTGCATCTGGCTAGTTTAGAAAGACTTGCCGTCCACAAGGGTAGTGCATCAGGCTAGTTTAGAAAGACTTGTCGTCCACAAGGCGAGTGCATCAGGTTAGTTTAGAAAGACTTGTCGTCCACAAGGCGAGTGCTTCAGGCTAGTTTAGAAAGACTTGTCGTCCACAAGGCGAGTGCTTCAGGCTAGTTTAGAAAGACTTGTCGTCCACAAGCCAAGTGCATCAGGCTAGTTTAGAAAGACTTGTCGTCCACAAGGCGAGTGCTTCAGGCTAGTTTAGAAAGACTTGTCGTCCACAAGGCGAGTGCATCAGGTTAGTTTAGAAAGACTTGCCGTCCACAAGGCGAGTGCATCAGGCTAGGTTAGAAAGACTTGTCGTCCACAAGCCAAGTGCATCAGGCTAGTTTAGAAAGACTTGTCGTCCACAAGGCGAGTGCTTCAGGCTAGTTTAGAAAGACTTGTCGTCCACAAGGCGAGTGCATCAGGCTAGTTTAGAAAGACTTGTCGTCCACAAGGCGAGTGCATCAGGCTAGTTTAGAAAGACTTGTCGTCCACAAGGCGAGTGCATTAGGCTAGTTTAGAAAGACTTGTCGTCCACAAGGCGAGTGCTTCAGGCTAGTTTAGAAAGACTTGTCGTCCACAAGGCGAGTGCTTCAGGCTAGGTTAGAAAGACTTGCCGTCCACAAGGCGAGTGCATTAGGCTAGTTTAGAAAGACTTGTCGTCCACAAGGCGAGTGCTTCAGGCTAGGTTAGAAAGACTTGTCGTCCACAAGGCGAGTGCTTCAGGCTAGGTTAGAAAGACTTGCCGTCCACAAGGCGAGTGCATTAGGCTAGTTTAGAAAGACTTGTCGTCCACAAGGCGAGTGCTTCAGGCTAGGTTAGAAAGACTTGCCGTCCACAAGACAAGGCGAGTGCATCAGGTTAGTTTAGAAAGACTTGCCGTCCACAAGACAAGGCGAGTGCTTCAGGCTAGTTTAGAAAGACTTGCCGTCCACAAGGAGAGTGCATCAGGCTAGTTTAGAAAGACTTGCCGTCGGACAGGCCATTTTTTTGTGTCGCGGGCAGAACCCTCCATACACCAATCAAACGAAAAATATATATAACATAATGACTTCCTTGGAAGTTCGACTTGATTTAACTTACAGTTTTTCATTTCGTCAGATTGCCAGACTCTCAAGTTGGCGAGGCCTAACGAAACCGACGGCCATTACATCATCAAACCGGCCTATGAAGGCGTAGCATTCAAGGCTTACTGCGACATGACAAGCGAAGGGGGAGGGTGGACCATGTGCTACGCTAGCGACGGCCAGGTGGACCCAAGAACGGAAGTCACTTACAATGAAAGCCTTAGGTTCCCCAATAATGGATATCGCACTGACTGCAATAACATCACGGTAAAGGCATCCCTTCCCTCCCCTCCCCTGTATTTTTCACCATCATAATATCACGGTAAAGGCATCCCTTCCCTCCCCTCATAACATAAAAGGTAACAGACATGCCTTTTCACTCCCCTCTTATCACTACCACCACAATGTCGCGGTAAAGGCATCGCTTCTCGCCCCTCCCCTCCCCTGTTATTTTCATCGCCATTATATCGTGGCGAAGGCCTGACTTCCCGCCCCTCCCCTGTTATTTTCATCGCCATTACATCAAGGTAGAGGCATCCCTTCCCAACCCTTCCCTCCTATTATCACCAGCACAGCCACCAAGCCATAATGGTTTCCACCACAATTAACGTTAGCTTCTTTCTCTGAGCTTCTCTGCTCACAAAAAAAGAAAATTATAATCTCCTAATAAATAAATGCTATTTCCACTGTTGCAGTTCAACGAAGTTTTATTCACAAATCTGTCCACGAACCCACCGAAACACGCCTATTTTAGACAAACTGAGGGTAAAGGGAAGATGTTCGCGGACTGCTATGGACATTCATCGAAAGTGAACGAATTGTGGAAAAAGATCAGCCCAGCGTCCTCCCTAGAGTACGAGCTCCTGCTATGCAACGAGACGTTCATCACTGGGGTCATGATCAGTAAATTCCACACCTCTTATAAAGAATGCGGTAACTGGAAAGGGGATACAAGCAATAACTACTATCGCCATGCATGTCCCACAGAATCTGGGGTAGCATTTGGGGAAAATGGGCACAGTGATGTTGATCCAAAGCTTGTGGCAGTAGGGGTTAGGAATGCGCCGTAAGACGCGGCTGGCGTGGCCTTGATATAACTGACTTCAACAGTTGCCGCTTGTTATCAACTCTATCCAGAAGACCGCCTTACTATATAGGGCGCTCCTGAAGAATACCTTGCTATAACAAGCGTTACTGAAGGACAACCTTAGCAGAAGTGCATGTTATATCAAGATGTTCTTCGGGAGTGCCCGTTATATCAAGGTGTTCTTCTGGAGTGCCCGTTATATCAAGGTGCTCTTGGGTAGCTGGCACTGTCAGGGACTTTGCAATGGGTCACGTGGGTGTACTTGGCGGTTACCCTGGTAACAACTACAGTGAAAAGGCACTCCTTCTAGATGATCATTTGACCGTCAATTTTCATTTACCACTTATATTCCTAGGTGCGACAAGTTTGGGTGTAAATAGGTAGCAGGCTGGGTCCCAAATATTGGGTGAGAAGGAATTTTAGGTGAAGTTTTACAGGAAGACTGACTTTGTTCAGTGTATCCAAATGATATTACTACAATCTTTTTCACCGACCTCTTGAAACCAGTCTACACGAATTGACGAGTTATCATCAAATGTGCATGAATATAAGACACACGGAAATTAGTTTACTTATAGCCATGGATTAAAAACTAGAAATGCTTTATTGTAATAAATAGGAATAAATTTATGGTTGCAGGGAATGCCGTCTTATTTATTTGATTGGTTAAAACTCTTTTAATTGCATAATAAATAATCTTTTCAGATCCACTCCATAACATATTATATGTATCATGAAACTCATACATTTATCTAAACAATTGCCTGGGTGTCTGGATCTTGATGTCTTTAGTAATGCCTCTGTCGAAAATTTTAATTTAGACCAAAATTGAATTTCTGATAAGAATAGAACAGATATTGACACAAATTTAATTAGTTAACGATCAAGATATACTTTGAAAAATGGAGAAATTAAGAAAAGGTTTCTTGAAATTCAAGTGTGAACATGATATATACAAGCAGCTGCCCACAGTACCAGTAATACTGTTTTCAACGAAAGAACACAACGGATAGTAATTTGTTTGAATTCTCTTAATGCTCTTTTTCTTAACGCTTTTGGTTTCTCTTAGAATGTGTGCTTCAAAATACCAGACTATCCGATATATCCGCCTAATGGATGATATTAGGTCTTTCCAAAAGCAAATAGACACATTGCTGCATAAACAGAGAGCTACAGTAGTCTATTAACACAAGAAAGGCTTAGAAGTTCCGGTACTCAAGGAAAACAGCCATTTCTGTCACGAGCAACGAAGGAGAAGAAAGGATACACGAAGGGAAAGGTAAGGGAAAAAAAGGTTACACTAAGGGAAGAAACGATACACTAAGGAAAAAGAGGATACACTAGGGTAAAAATGATACACTAACGGAAAAAAGGATACACCAAGAGGGAAGAAAGTATACACTAAGGGAAAGGTGAGGTAGACGAACTACGTTCTGAGAGTACCGCTAAAAAAAGGCCAGACAATAACAATCACAAAAAATGAAATAATGTTGCAGGTAAGTTTGACTTTTGACATGATGTAGTATATTTTGAGCTGTTGGAGGAGGTAATGAAAGTAAGACAGAGCTTGTAGAAAAAGAAAATGCAAAGCTAGGAGACGTCAATCTATAATGGCGGGGATTTTCTTCTATTTGAACAGATTTTAGATCAAGGATACGGTTTATTTGTTTATAAAGTCATGACTTGGACGATTTTTTTCTAGAATTATTTTTTATACCTCATTAAAATATACTTTTATCTGCTTCTTCCTTCTTTCCCTATGTTGACATTTTTATTGTTGTTTCGTTTTCCCCTGATTTATTTTTACTGTAATATTTAACGTTTTTCAAATTTTTCCAAGTATTTCTGATCTGCTGTCTTGTTTTCATCATTCCTGATTTTAAAGGAAATCTAAGAGTTTTCCAGCACTGCCGAAAATGAATATTTACTTTTCTTCGAGTAATGCTATCGCATTACTCGATTAGAAAAAGGAACTCTGCTCACAGCTGAATAAACCCATAAAAAAACGTAACAAAAAATAAATTTAACCTGGAAGACTGGGGATGAGGCTGTGCGTTATTACTTAATAATATTTTCTTTTCAAAACATTTCGATCAGTCTCCTCGTTCCTTCAAGAGTAGTAGAAAATTTTCTGAACTGATTACTTTATTTTTATATAGACATGTTAATAGAATCAAATCGCAGTGCCTTGGATGTGTGACAACAAATTGTAAATATCAAATCGCGTCAGTTCGTCGAGGCCCCCGGACAGTACGTCATTACACTAATGGCTCCTTTTATCCGGGAGATGCCGATGGGAACAATGGATTTCTTTTCAGCTGTTCAATTTATTTTAAACGCTTATTTTGTTGCAATCACCCCGTTACCAAGTGAAACCGATAACTGACTGACTTACGCTAGCTGAGGACCTAATCATGTCGGAGGTAGCGGTACGGTAGCGTTCTCACTACGCGGGGGTAGGCTTCTGGTTGAGTGTAGATGATGCAAACGGGCAAAGACACTTTGTTAGATTTCACAAGGATAAAACTGCATTAGCAACTCAAGCACTTTCATACTAACTAAAGGAGAGACATTTAAACTGCTTTGTTTTCTTGTACTTCTAGTCTTTCCTATGGGTTTTAATTAATGGAACCAAATACAGAATGTCCATCAAACCTTTTTTCTATAAGTATGATTTTTGGTCTATGGAGCAAATAAATAATTATAAATTCTGGGGGGGGGGGGGGGGGGAATTCGATAAATACAGAAACGGGTGATCGTCGGCAAAATCGATTTTAACCCTAAGGGAAGGTTAACATTTTGGGCGTGATCAACAGAAATTGTTACCCCTAAGAGATAGCAAATTGGGTGTGGTCGAAGGAATTTTTAACCCTACGAGATAGTAGAATCGGAAGAAAACGAAATCCTTTAACAACCCCTAAGGGATGGTAGTTGGTCGAAATTTTATACCCTCCAAGATGTGACGACCACCCCCGTCTACTTTTATGGAGAGTCAACCCCCCCCCCAAGGGAATAAATTACTGTGAAAGCTCTGCCACCCCAGGGGCCTGGTGCTCGCAAAGGTATCCAAAAGCTATCGGTGTGTGATCACGCCAGTTGTGACTTAGTTTGTATTATGGGATACGGGTGTACTGTCGCTATCCCCAACCGAGGAATTCCGAGCGAGCTGGAAGCGAATTAGTTCAACTTTCAGGGCGGTCAGGCAGTCGGAGTAGGCTACGGTTCTTCTCTGATTGTATGGTAGGAAACTGAGCCTACTCGTCCAAATAGTTTAGAATTTCAACCAGACTACATTGAGGACACAAAAATCAAATATTATTGTGATTCTTAAAACATTATTTCATAGTATAATGATAGGCTCATTCTAACTCCATATGTTTAATACAAACTAAGTCACAACGTAGCGTGATTACACACTGTGAGCTTGGGATACCTGTTGTTATCTATTTTTTTAAATAGGAACCTTGTGATAAGTGTCTCCTTGTAACCATCAACTGGCCTAAATAATCTATTAAAAAAAAACTATTATTTTGATCGCCGAACCGTTGAACTTGTGGGCATATACTATTGATCATCACGTGACTTCAAATGCAATGATCATGTTTTAAAGTTGTAAGAAATGCAAAAACAAAAGAGAGGCTGGTGCAGTTCTTTAAAGTTCTTAATAATAACGCTAAGGTAGGTGTTTCTGGCGTTACGTCGGACCGATAACTTTCCATCAGTCTGTTTTTATATTACTAAAAGTTAAAAGCAAGATTCTCTCTTTAGTTTTAGTTGAGAAACGATTCTCGAAACAATCGCAACTAATACGCATACACAAACACGCCTGGGGTCAAATGATGCCGATAGTCAACATAGTCAGCATCAATGTCTTCAAATTCGTGAGTAGATTGCTAGAAGAACGGGCCGCTTCCCTTATTACGCCATAATGCTGCTAGATGCGATTATTGTAATTAACGACTAAAGATGAATCTTAAAAATGTGAATTCGAAACCCTTGTTAAGTCACATGGAGTACAACACAACCTTGAACAATACGATAACTCGAAGCCTCCGCCAAATTTGATGATTTCTCCTATTTATTATAACGTCCTATAGAACAAATGCTAACAAATCTACACATCTCTCTTTTGAACTTGTTTTGTTATAATGTGCAGTCTTGGCCAACACATTTGGCGAGACATCAGATAGCACTAGCAATTTTTGATAACTTGAATTCCCAATAACTCGAAAAAATTTCGACCTCCCTTAGAGCGTTGAGTTGTCGGGAATGAACTGTAGCATCAAGCAACATAAAATATATATTGTAAAATTTAGTTGCACACATTATGTATTTGTTATCTGAACAGCTCTAGTAAATATTTTATTATGACCTTTCCCATAGTAAATATTTTATTATTGCCCTTATTGACCATTAACTTTTTAGGAGCTAGGTATTAAGATGCTACCACGTGCTGTTATTACCGTTGCCATGGTAATAGGATTTTGCTACGCGACGTCTATTCAGAATGTCTTCACCTCTTTTCAAGGTAGGAAGCCAATATATAGGAACGGTCATTAAGCAAATAAATGGCCGTGATAATGACAAAAATTGCTTTTAAACACTTGTTTTATTATTGCCCTAATGTAAGGCCATCAATCTTATGAATAAAAACGGGTTTTTGCAATATATAAAATAATGTTCCAACATGTGTTCTTTTTATCTTAAGTGAATTATTTCCTGCATCCCAAGTAAGACAAAACATGATCTAAGTCTATAGGAAATAGAGAACAACAAAACGCATGCGATGATAGATTGACAAATCACGTGATACTATTACTTCTCGTTCATTGGTTATACGGTATTACAGGATATACACTAACAAACCACGTGATGAGCACATGCCTGGTCAGCGGCGTCCTCGAATGCGGAATGCTATGCGCGCGCAATCAGACGTGTCGCTCATACAACTATTACCATGACGACAGCGACCAGCAGGTCTGTGAGCTGAATTACCAGACAAAACAAGGAAAGGAGAGCTACTTTAAGCAAGACAAAACTGCTGATTATTACCAGAAGGTACTTTAAGCAAGACACACACACCGAGTATTGCCAGAAGGTACTTTAAGCAAGACACACACACCAAGTATTACCAGAAGGTACTTTAAGCAAGACCGACACACCGAGTATTACCAGAAGGTATTTTAAGCAAGACCGACACACCGAGTATTACCAGAAGGTACTTTAAGCAAGACACCCGAGAGGGAGGGGGGGATGAGGATTTCGATAAAAGTAAGAGGTTAAAATAGTTGCCCCCCCCCCACAGGTGGAACAACATTTTTCCATGCCCCCCCTCCTTACGCTTCTCCCATATTTTCGCTGCCTCCCCCCTCCCGAAAACCGAAGTAAGAAGGAGCAAAGGAAGAAACTGCAACAACAATCTCAAAAGAACGCGAACAAGAGATTCGCTGCAAGCTGGTCAGAAAGTGAAGGGAAAGAATTCGCTGAAAACATAATAAATTCAGAAAAAGTGAAGGCACTCAATTTCTCTAAGATTCGACTAAATCCAGGTTGTCAACCTGAAAAAGTTTATGCTATATATGACCCAGAAGAAGCAAAAAGGCTTTTCGTTCTTCTCCTTGCGAGAAAAGTGCAGCACGAGAAAGAAAAGTAAGAGAGAGAGAGGAAGACAGCAAATCAGATATGAGCGAGTGAACGGATAATAAAGAATGAGCTCTTGTAGCATTAAAACCTTTTGTTAAAATTTTGAATATGGAATATAAGCTCTTTATAAATATTATATAGTGGAAACCATGAATCAGGTTTGAATTTGCATAGATAAAACGTGTCTTTATACGTATCCTGGATTGTGCATGCCAAATAACTGCCCCCAAACCGAAACTCGCTAAACTAAGAAGCCTGATTTGACGCTTGGTCATATTATTAAGAAGAGACAACACCCAAAGAAATCAGTGCCCTCCCTTTTTAAAATCCACACACTTTCGACGCCCCCCTTTAGACCTCCCCTCCCCCACTGTATCCTCAAGCCCCTCCCCCCCGGGATAATAAATTAACTTTCCCTCAATATACATTTCATTCCGTTTATCAGGATCCCTGTGTACTAAATCCATGCTCCTCACATGGATGGTGTGAGGCAGTTAATGTTCCAATATCAAATGACACCTACTACGTCTGCACATGCTTGCCTGGATTCACCGGAAGAAACTGCGAGCACAGTAAGTGGTGCATATATGTGAAATAACGACATAACGAATCTCTGGTGACATAACAACTTACATGACGATGCACTTTACAGTAACGATATTTTTTTCCGAGGATATCCGATAAATCAAGGTTTCAAAATAATTTCGCGAACATTTGTGAAGACGGTTGAGTGCTGGGGCCTCTACTTGGCTTGCTACTTGTCTTTCATTCTCACACCAATACATTCGTTTTCAGCTCAAAACGGCTGGTCACGTGACCACCCGGCCTTGTCTTGCAAGGCAATCATCGGCATGGATCACGTGACTGACGGTTACTATTGGATACAACCCAACGTCACGTGGGAGGCGTACAAGACATACTGTGACATGACAACTGATGGCGGTAAGCACTTGTGACGCAACATGGTAAGCACGTGACTTGTGACGCAACATACTAAGCACGAGACTTGTGACTTAACATCCCATTTCCGTTCCAGTAAAATAGCAAGCTTTCCATTGATAAAACCACTAAATTATTTCACTTTTGTATTATTCTCGTGGATGAGCACCCATCCAAGAGTCTAATATAACTTGTTTCATAATATACATGGCGCATTTGAGACACAAGGAATGTCTGTTTCTATAAACTTTTGCCATGTATATTATAAAAGGTATGATAATTTCCACTCGTGAGTTTTTCAAAAGCTGAAATTGCACGAGCCGACGTGCCAATTTTTCAAATTGTTCTCAAAGCCGTGTGATCACCTATACTAATGTTACAGAACGGGTCGAAAAATTGTTTATGTTAGAGCTAAATGTCGTTTGGTATTTCATTTTTTTTTATCTTGACAAAGGAAGTCCTGAAATTTTGTTTATCTTTTAAGAATAATTTAGATTTTGTCTATAATTGATGGTTTGCTTAGTTTAGCTTGTAGCACGCTCGTGGACCTTCCGCTTCGATGACCTTTTGTGACACCTTAATCCAGGATGGGTGTTTCAAACATTTTACTTGGGCAGTTTAATCTCTTAAATTCTCTTTGAAATCACATATCATCTTCACCCCTTTGTTAAGACCTCGACAATTTTTATTGTCATTTTATTTAGAGAAATTTGGAGTCACGTATGCTGTGCATAAACGTTTAGTTTTAGAAGTTGCTTAATCGTTAGTGATATTTTAGAGGTTACCTTGACTTCTTTGATTGTTTTGGAAATACGCAGGGACAAGAGACCAATTCTGTGATTTCCCACGCCTTTGCTCTTTTTCATGAAAATCATCCAAATCTCATCGTTTCCCCGTTCCCTTTATAACTTTATAAATTGTTCCCACAGGTGGCTGGCTTATTGTATCCAATATAGAGGTGACAAATACGACTCAACCTCCCTCCCTGATAATGGGCACTACAGTAGACAGCTACATCAACAGTGTAATGTCCTACCCGCAAAATTTCGCCATCTCGCCCCAGATCCTCCTCGCACTTCTACGGGCGCTGCACCTGACGCAAATTCGTTTCCAGTGCTCCAAGCAGAGCAAGCGAAAGCTCAATGTCTACAGCAGTGCCGATGCCAAGGGATATCCCGTGCTTCATTACTTCAACGGTCAGACGGACGCCAGACCAGAGGCCTGTGCCTCGTTTACGAGAGGGCAAGAAGACTCTTCTGTGCTAGGTGAGCGGCATCCGTTTGCCTGCTGTGGAAACAAATAATTGTCCTGATTTGTTTAATTCACGCCGCAATACCGGCTATGTGGACAATGGGTATAAGGTCCAACTGCATGCTTTCCCGACAAAAGAGTAAAACTATAGACTTTTTTTTGCGTAGACCGCGTGCAGTTAAAATTTCACTACAATAAGCGACTTGCGCTCAGGCTTTTAGCAGCGGAATAACACTAATAAAAAGCAACTAACTCAGCGCTTACGAACCAGCCAGACAATATTTCTGTCAGAATAGGTTTGTCTTGAATTTGGCTCTCAAATGGTCACGTGATTTCTTAGTTTAAGACACCTATTGACCACGGCGTGGATAACATTGCTTTCCAGGAACTAACACGGCGTGGATAACATTGCTTTCTTTCCAGGAACTAACTGCACAGAGTGGGGCATGGGAAACATGTGGGGGCACTCGTCCAAGATTACCGACGACCGTCTCTATGACGACGCGCTTTACATGGCAAATCACCGCTGGGCAATATTACCGCCGTCCACCATGATGTGTGATGACGATACGAATGACGTCAAAGTGGGAGATTATTGGAAAATATATGTGCGTTAAGATGACATCAGGGTTATGTCTAGGAATTAAATACGAGTTTTTTTTTGCCTCACGAGTGCAAAATATGATGCGAATACCAAGTTACATATAATTTGCATATAATGAATTACACATTTAAAATTTAAAAGGTGATATGACAGTATTGGTGCAGTATTGATGATGGTTTCATGATGATGACGAATGGAAGTAAATGATGACGAATGAAGTGATGATGATGGTTTCATGATGATGACGAATGGAAGTGATGATGATGGTTTCATGATGATGACGAATGAAGTGATGATGGTTTCATGATGATATCGAATGGAAGTGAAGATGATGGTTTCATGTTAATGACGAATGAAGTGATAATGATGGTGTCATGATGATGAAGAATGAAAGTGATGATGACGGTTTCCTGATTACAAATGGAAGTGGAGATGTTGGTTTTATGGTGATAATGTTGACAAATGGAAATGATGATTATGGTTTCATGTTTATGATGATGACGAATGGAAGTGATGATGATGGTTTCATGTTTATGATGATGACGAATGGAAGTGATGATGATGGTTTCCTGATGATGACAAATGGAAGTGAAGATGATTATTTGATGATGGTGGTGCAGATACAAAGTTGATGATGGTATATCAAAAACTACCTATCAATTGATGAGAGTGATTTTCAAAATCCCGTAAAAAAATAATTAAAATGTTATAGTCAAGCCAGACCAATAAAGCGTCGCGAAATATAGCCGTCCTAAAACCGCGAAATTTTGACGTCGCGAAAATTAAGTGTAATAAGGTAAATAGTATTTCACGGGTTTTTGAAAAACCACTCTGTTCCAAGTGTAAAGTGCTTAATCGTTATAAAGGTGTTGTAACATTCTTAATGAATTAATTGAGTGCATAATTCTATGCCTTGTACATACACCTATTCAATTAACGTTGTCTGCTTTCAGTAAAATATGAGGAGTCCCTTGGTAGTTTTGGATAGAAGCACTGCCATTTGCGCTGACAACGTTATTTGAAATAGGTGTATGCGCAGGGAGGTGATATGCGCAATAAAAAAAATGACTGCTTTGTTTTAAGTTTCTTAGAGCAGCACTCGAAACGCAATCAGTATCTGGATTATAGCCAAATTCGCTATTGCGGTAACTCGGCGAATCCAACTTGCTTGTTATGTTTGGGAACGGCGCTTAGTCAACCGTTTTACTGTCGGGTCATAAACCATTTGACTGCAAACAGCAAGGGAATTGGTTTAGAATTCAAGGCAGTCGCGCAACAAGGAATTCGGCTATTTTATAGTTAATGACATAATCGGGCAAAGAAGAACGTGAAGAATGTGTAGGGGCCAATCACGCCACCACATTAGCTCGGCACAATACCCAGTCACATAGTGTTCATTCCATTAGTTTCAAATATCGTCAATGACTTCACTCGTGGATAGTCACAGCCCTGGTAACGTCATATGACCGACAACAGGGAGCGCGAAACCTATAATGACGAATCGCTTATTTTAACTTTTTTTAAAGAAATTAGTTGTCACGCCAGTAACATTAATGCGGTTTATTTATTTACAACATATCAATACAACACAACAAATAACAGCTTTGTACCAACGACTTGAAGACAGGAAGCAAACATTTGTTGCCTCAATGTGAGGCCCCGCGCACAGATGTCCTTTAAAGCGACTACCACACAGCACCAAGTAACGAAACATTCTTATCTACAGAGGGGTTATCGAGGCTTGACAACGCCAAGTCCATAGCTATCGCAGTATGTACAAGCCCTGCCCTGAGATCCTGCCCACAAATAGAGACATGGCAGACCCCAGGGAGGGTGGGGTGGGGGTCGCTTTCGTTAGTGATTCAGGTTAATCATAGTCCACGTATTCCCAGATGTCTGTATCGTAGCCTTCGTAGACGTGGTCTAGCAAAGCCTTCCTCCTCGCTTCGCAATACCTACAGAAGATAATGCAAAGAGCAATAACTATTTCAGCAACCAATGTTTACACTTGGAAATAACAAGTCAGACCAGCGGAGGTCTTAAAGGCTCCATGCGTCACGCACGTTGGCCCAGCGGACCTTCTGCACCAGCCTATATTTGACTTGTACGATCTGCACCAACCTGTATTTGTCTTGTACGATCTGCACCAACCTGTATTTGTCTTATACGATCTGGACCAACCTGTATTTGTCTTGTACGATCTGGACCAACCTGTATTTGTCTTGTACGATCTGCACCAACCTGTATTTGTCTTGTACGATCTGCTTGATGTTCGACAAGCCCTCCGAGGTGATGTCTCTTTCAAGGTACTCGGAAAGCGTCTCTGTCGCCATTTCTAAATCCTTCTGGTTATCCTGTACAAAAACACAATAACCATACTTCACATTATAGCAACAGAAAATTACGATAACTTCAACGCAAAGTTCTCCCATACAACTCCGTCACATCATGTAATACATTTAAATAGAACTGTTAAATATTTGTTTTTATTTCCCCAAACCATTTTTTTGTCATGTTTATGGTTTAGAGCCTTGGGTGATGGCTGTGTTGTACATGTTACCTCGAAGATGACAGACTGGTTGTTCCTCTTGAGGTAGAAGGCGAATACATATGTATACTTGAGCGTGTTACGGCACAGACACAACACATCAACAGCCTTCCTCAGGAACTGGACCTACGCGACGAGACAGAGGATTATACGGAGTGGATAAGATTCAGCTCGATCTAAAAATGTTCTTTTGCCAAGACTGAATAAAAGAGTGTATTCACATTGTTTCATGACATGTTATTCTACCAAGAGTAAATAAGAGAGTGTATTCACATTGTTTCATGACATGTTATTCTACCAAGAGTGAATAAGAGAGTGTATTCACATTGTTTCATGACATGTTATTCTACCAAGAGTGAATAAGAGAGTGTATTCACATTGTTTCATGACATGTTATTCTACCAAGAGTGAATAAGAGAGTGTATTTACATTGTTTCATGACATGTTATTCTACCAAGAGTAAATAAGAGAGTTTATTCGCCTCGATCCATGACAAGTTATTTTACCAAGAGTAAATAAGAGAGTGTATTAACCATTCATGGCATGTTATTCTACCAAGAGTGAATAGGAGAGCGTATTCACCTCGATCCATGACATGTTATGCTGCTGCATCTCCTCCATCTTCTGCTTGACCTGCGAGTACAGCTTGCTCTCGAACTTTGCACTCTGGGCGTGGTTCATAAACCGGTTACAGTAGAACAGATAGCGCTCAAGAGCTGACCGGGACCGCTGCAAACACCCAAACAAACTCATATGAACCGACAGAAAGGCAGTGTCTCGACAGGTCCCTTATTTGTTGTACAGAGATTACTTCAGATAATAACTTACTCCCGTTTTCATTCACACGTGCACCTTGTGTTTTTTGTTACTGAGTTGCGGCTGTTTTTGGTAACGAAAGCCATTTCGCGGTTATGGTGACCATTAGACGCCCGATAACCAATGAGAAAGCCCCGAAATGCATCAGGCGTAAAAAGGCAGAAAAGAGATCACACACAAAATCAACAATAATGCAAAGCCAAGTAAAAATTCGAACTTTATTTAATTGCTGGCTTTGTGTTTATCGGTATGTTTTCGGTGACGGCAATTTAGAAGGTCGATCGAATATCATGATTGGCGTCCAACAGTCAGGGCAGTAAACGAAAGGCATATGGTGGACTATGGTGACTGAAAACAGGTATAAATATGTTGAATACAGGTATAAAGTTGTTTAGTATTTCTTTTAGACATTTGAGTAACTCACACTTTGAGCGTCTCTTGCAGCTTGTGCCTCTTTCTCGTCGTATCGATTGCAGCTGTACCTAAGAAAACAGAAAGCACAAATTCTGAAAATATTTCCAAACGGTTTTTCTTATTGACGATTCAAAATGACTTTTCTCACTAGTATACTCGAGATCGTCTACAAATACCCAACTACAAATGTTAAAAAAACACAAAACCAACAGGCCCGTACACAGAAGGGGGGGGGGGGGGGGGGGGGTGCGAACGCACCATCCCCCCCCCCCAACACACACACAACGGCCGAAGGTCCACTTTCGGTTTTCAATAGACGTGGTATTTGTAGACAAAACTATAAAGCATAAGCTAGATCACTCTGGTATGTCATTAATCCATAAGTCAGACTTTATTTGTAGCCAAATCCGACAATAAACGTCGGAGATACTGCAAAAGCATTAAAAAAATCTTTTTTGTTCTTTCGGGGTGGTCAGATTTTTATCAGAAAACTCTTCGTCATATTCAATCATTATTAAATCGTTCTAATCATAATTTTAAGATTTACAAAGACAATAAAACGGTAAAATAATTCACAGCGTAATTCGCGCACCAAGTTGTTTGCAGGGAAGCGCAATAAAATAAGGCAATCAAAGAACTTGGTAACAGTGGATATAGGTGAGCCTTGAGTGAAATGAACCCTCTCATAGTTCCTGCTGGTTCCATTTTCTTGCAGGAGATTCCGATCACGACTGCTTGCATGTCTTGCTACTCTAAGTTTGCTGTTGCGTATGGTTTAAATAGGCCCGCCTCCAAAGTTTAATTGACTACGCGCTATTCCCAAAGATCTTGAGACAAAGATCTTGGATTTGCCGAGGTCGCACAACAACGAATTTAGCTTTCAAAACACGGAATTTGGTGTGAGGGAATGCAAATTCTTACAAGAATCCCACAAACTTTTGGACCCATCCACACTGCACATCGAACCCGAGATTTGTGAGAAATGTTACTGTTCAGCAGAGTTCACAACAAGTAGTGTAAGTAGGTGTGTGAATGTAAGGAGTGTTGCAGGCTTTTTATGGGAAGTGCTTTATAATTGTCCAATGTTTGTGCAGTTCCACTTGTGGACATACTGTGTACAGTAGGTCGATTACATCTTTGCAGGGGTGTCGGAGTACAGTAGCTTACCAACTTGAGCCATGCGGTTCCCATGGTCCAAGACACACCCAGCAGAAGTCGGCCTGAGGGCAGCAAACAACATGTCAGTTATAATAGAACATTAGGGAGCCTTTGCCGCCCTTGTCAAATAGAAGGAAAAATTGTGATTACGCAGACAGTCACTAAGATCGATGGACACACACTAGAAGACAGAAAGGTGGATGGACATTCACACACGCAGAGAGACAAGGCAGACAGACACACACAAACACACACACACAGATCTTCAGCCTAGAAGGAAGTTGCCCCATGTTTAAGTGCAGCCTAGCTTGGTTAGCTTCCCAGCTATTCTAGGGTGCCTGCACCGGCCCCATTATTATGCAGCACTAGGTTTGTTGTTGCAGAAAAAAGGGCCCACAGGCAAAAGAGAAGGATTTATGGCTGGTCAGACAAGCAGACTGGTTATCTGCCTTACCTTACAGGCTGTGTTTCTGCACACCATGTGATTACACCCTCCGTTCTTCTCAATAGTCACATGACACTTAGGACATTCCTTGGTGTTTGCCGAGATCCAGTTTGACGTTTCACTATCGTCATTTGTCTTCTTTATCCACTTTTTAAGCCACTGAAAAACATAAAAATTCCCCAGATATAAAATTGGATAATATCTTACAGTACTTCGCTTCACTATAAATCTGGATAGGATACTCTATCAGAACCATCCGCACATCAGAAATGTTACAAAATAATCTAACAAACGGAATTCAGTACTAAAATAATACTTACAACGCATTTTACAGGCTCATGTACAGGTTCCGAACAACCAAAACTGCAAATGAAGTAATATAAAGAGTTTTCCAAATATATATTTTGTAAAATCAGAGTGAATTACTTACATACAAGAAGGTAAACCCACACAGACTGGGTGACTGGTTGTAAAATCAGACTGTATGTATTACTTACCAGAAGGTAAACCCACACAGACTGGGTGACTGGTTGTAAAATCAGACTGTATGTATTACTTACCAGAAGGTAAACCCACACAGACTGGGTGACTGGTTGTAAAATCAGACTGTATGTATTACTTACCAGAAGGTAAACCCACACAGACTGGGTGACTGGTTGTAAAATCAGACTGTATGTATTACTTACCAGAAGATAAACCCACACAGACTGGGTGACTGGTTGTAAAATCAGACTGTATGTATTACTTACCAGAAGGTAAACCCACACAGACTGGGTGACTGGTTGTAAAATCAGACTGTATGTATTACTTACCAGAAGGTAAACCCACACAGACTGGGTGACTGGTTGTAAAATCAGACTGTATGTATTACTTACCAGAAGATAAACCCACACAGACTGGGGGACTGGTTGTAAAATCAGACTGTATGTATTACTTACCAGAAGGTAAACCCACACAGACAAGTGACTGGAAGGGCATCGTGATAATTTGCTTTGATAGCATTGTCACAATCTGGGCCAGGGCACCACTTCATGAGCCTATTGCTCTACGAAAAAGATGAAAAGGCATTGTTCAATACCCAGGACAAGACGATGGCTTATTTTATATCAGCCTATTGGTTTACAAAAAAGGTGAAAAGGCATTGTTATTAGACCGTTTTCACGATGTTACGCGTGCATCCAAAATGCCACAGGCTGGTGGGCCACAGGCTGGTGGGCCACAGCTGATCCAAAACACAGAGGAGGGGGAATTTGACTGCAAGAAACACTACAGCATTTTCTATACTTAAACTGTGAAGTCCATTATAGTACGCCCGTTTAGATCAGATAGAGCCCGCCAGGCTGAGGCATTTTGGATGCGCTTGCTTGATGGGTTACTTTGAATATTGGAATCTGGTTTTTTAAAGTATTATTATCTGATATGCATTATTTTATACTCTAGCGTCAAAATAAAACATTTTTATTGTATGGTGGATTGAATCTCAGTGATTCAAGTCGACTTTTCTTGATACTAAAATGTACAGAACATCTCATTTGCAGCCTTTTAAAAACGATCTGTTGAACAAGGCAATACCAGTATTGTAAAGCTACAATTTTTCAGTTGATAACAATCAAGTACAGATAGAATCTAAAATATCTTTCGTGTATAGAGTACAGTTCTTGCACTGTACTTACCACAACAAAACTGTTAGCAATCAAGTGATGATATTGGGATTTAACTTTTGGATCTGCAATGATCTGCCTGTAAATAACCATAAATAAACTTTAAGCATATAAAACATATGTTACTACACGAAATAAGGAAAAAAAATTGTAACAGTAAAGCAAGTTATTAAGGTTACGGAACAGTTTCGTGTGGACAGAAATATTGAAAATACGATTTTTACATTAACTGAATCCCTACATTAAATACTACCATATTCTGGAATCATATTAACGGTAGCGATTCTATTTTAGAAAATATACGCGAAAAACGTTTTTAGGAGAATTTATGACATGACACATTTCGCGTTTTAATCTTTTAATCCTGTTATCATTAGCGAACGCTCATCCGGGAACTTACTCGAATTTGCCCGTTACCGAGCAACGCGTCATGAGTGTTGTGATTTGTTTCTTCGGCGCTCGCGCTCACACTTCGGTTACTCTGTTCTGCAATTTTCGATCATTTTTAGTATATATAGAAGAATCATTGGGAAGGTAGAAAAGCCAAGACTGGACCAAAGAAACGGATAAAAGAGAAGTCCCCAAGCCCCTAAAACAAACTTGTTGCCCGTGTTATAATCAAAAGAACGCGAACGACGGAGTTTCTGCGAGAACGAGAAAGATACTCCGTGCAATGCTGGCTATGATAGCGATAGCGACGATTATCCAGAGAAGTCTTAGTCTGAGAAGTCTGAGTCTTCCCGCGTGTTTGGCTTTTTTCTTTGCCTATGTCTACGATTTCCTAGTTTGTTGCTCTTGTCAAAAGCGCGTGTAACACTTGATAAGCGTTTGTTTTCTTTAGAAACGCAACACAGCAGCGGTCGAACCCTATCGGCTAACGTGCGTGTTGGGATTAGGTGTGAAGTGTTATAATCCGGAAAAGGGATTAAGCATCAAGGAATCTTTAGAAGCGCATTACGGCAAAACAAAAAATCGACCAAAACACGCTAAACTTTTGAATTTATGTACCATATAGATTGCCCGGAATTGCATAAAATTTGGCAGGTAGATAGAGCAATACCTCGCTAACAAAAGTGTGTGTACAGCCATTAAAATTCTAAATCCATCGAAAGTTATCGGAATTTGATCGCCGGATATGGCTGGAATTTGAATACTGTAATATTGAAATATAATTACTTTTGAATGAAACTAGATATCAGAAATCGAAGACACACTATTGTTAAAAAGCATGTGCTGATTAAATAAGATATTTGCCGTCAGTTTTTACTCATGGGGTATGGTACCTAAATTCTTCCAAAGACACCTATATCGTTTTAAGTTCTACTGCCATTTTTTAAAAAAGTTTCCTTTAAAGCAATAAATAACAAACATAGGTAGATTCTTCATTCTATAATGATTAATTTGATAACTCGTTTGTATAGTTTGGGTAAATTGTGCGCGCGTTATCATTTTTTTCCGGGACCATGTCGCGAAACTGTTCCGTAACCTTAAATACAAGTAAGTTTATCAAACAAGTAGAGTACATTGTGATACAGCTGTTGCCAAGATGATGGCAGTGGTACTATAGACTGTACAGACAGTGGTGACAGTGGTACTATAGACTGTACAGACAGTGATGACAGTGGTACTATAGACTGTACAGTGATGACAGTGGTACTATAGACTGTACAGTGATGACAGTGGTACTATAGACTGTACAGACAGTGATGACAGTGGTACTATAGACTGTACAGACAGTGATGACAGTGGTACTATAGACTGTACAGACAGTGATGACAGTGGTACTATAGACTGTACAGACAGTGATGACAGTTATCACTTATCACCAATCAACAGACATATCAGTACTTACAGTATTAGTAACTTATGGTAGCATGTGTAACTTATGTTAGCATGTGAAACTTATGGTAGCATTCGACGTTACTTACCCCACAAATGCTTCATCCACTAAAATATCACATTTTGTGGCAGGACAAGAAATGTTCTATAAAATAATCAGTAGCCATATCAAAAAATGCCACACACTACTACATATATACTGTATGCTGTCCTCTAAAAATAGTTATTGGTACATTAATAACATTATTTAGATTCTACTTGAGATAACCATTAGAGGGTTCAGAGGGGAGTTGCCAGGATTTCTCAAAGGGGGTTGGGATTATTCACGAGGCATTCCTCCTGTGTCTGTTGGCTGGCGTTGGCTGCTACACCCCTGGGTTACACTATGCAGATTGTTGTTGAGTATGTGCTGTATATTAGTAGAGTACTTTATAAGATTATGTACCTCATAAGTGTTAACTGCTGCTTTTTAAAAACATTATTTTTATTTTGCAATGCAGGAATGGCGGTTTTTGTACTTTGTTTACAGCACACTTCTTATCAGTGCACAAATAACAAAAATGTTTGATCTACTGCACATGATTTGTAACACCAAAATGTATGTAGCGTTTGACTGTGTACCTCTCCTACATGCTCATCTATAATTTTTGTGGTGAGATACTCTTTCCAGCATCTTTGACAGAATCTGTCTCCACACTCTAATCCAGTAAAATTCTGTGAAATAAAAGAAAAGTTCATCAATATTTATAATCAGCAATATGCACATCTTTCAGTAGTCTGCAGCGCCAGACTCCTCTTCTCCAAATACTACATTTTCTGCTACTGAGGAAACAGATCCCCCTCCCCTCAATGTTTTGGACTTGGAATGGACCATGTCCACTAACTATAGAGCAACTCTTCTATTCAATAACATTTGTGGATTGGGCTTGATTTGAGAGATAAAACAACAACACTAAAAGTAACTTACAGCAACCGGTATTGGGCAGAAGCATATATTACACAGAATGTCAACAGGTTGAGATCTTGTAGCCTGAAATATGAATTGAACAGCCAATTAGATCTGTATTCTGTGTAACTCCCATTAAACACACAACCCTGTCTTTCAGATTAATAAACACATAAACACAATCACAAATTGTATTTCATGCATTATCCATACATAACACATTATTTTAATAAAGATTGGAGAATTGACATATTGTAACCTGGACTGCATCAACAAGGTACATATACATGACAGAATCTACATGCCTGCAAGTCATAAACAATTTTTCAAATGTTCCCAAGCATAGGGTTAAGACACATGCATTCTATGAATGCAACCCCATTTTCAATAGAAAGTTTATATGCAGAAATCACACATATTCATATATTTTGTCAAAATCACTGAGAGCCAAAATTATTGACAGTACACACCCTAGAGCTTGTACATGCGCCCCGTCTGCCATGTGCTAAGGGACTGACAATATGTGCTTCTGCAAACAGTCGGTCTTGATCCCCACTGTAATATCTAAATCAAACAAAATCAATTGCAATATTTATTCATTCTTTCTTCAATGGAAGTATGTAGGGAGCTGTTGGCTGCTTCCCAATGTTTGGATCTCCACACTAGCCTATTTTTTTAAGGTTCTTAATTTGAATAATTACAACAATCAATATAATTACTAAACCATATGTTTTGCCAAAATCTGCAGCAGCAAACAAAACAGACAAAGTAACAACAAACAGAGAATATAGCAAAATACAAGTATATTAGCATTCATTGGATGGTGAAGATGTTTGAAAGAGAATACTCACTTTGACATTGGTTGTAGGTCTTTGAAGGTTTTTGGTTCCATAGCTATACTGTATGTAAACACTGTATGTAAACTACTGATATGTAAAGTATGTAACCACGAGACTACTGGGTATAAATGAATGCTCACACTCTAATGATATGTTGAGTATGAAAACACTAGACTACTGGGTGAAAACACTAGACTACTGGGTATAAATGAATGCTCACGCTCTACTGATATGTAAAGTATGTAAACACGAGACTACTGAGTATAAATGAATGCTCACACTCTACTGATATGTTGAGTATGAAAACACTAGACTACTGGGTATAAATGAATGCTCACACTCTACTGATATGTAAAGTATGAAAACACCCGACTACTGGATATAAATGAATGCTCACACTCTACTGATATGTTGAGTATGAAAACACTAGACTACTGGGTATAAATGAATGCTCACACTCTAATGATATGTTGAGTATGAAAACACTAGACTACCGGGTATAAATGAATGCTCACACTCTACTGATATGTAAAGTATGTAACCACTCGACTACCGGGTATAAATGAATGCTCACACTCTACTGATATGTAATGTATGTAACCACAAGACTACTGGGTATAAATGAATGCTCACACTCTACTGATATGTTGAGTATGTAACCACGAGACTACTGGGTATAAATGAATGCTCACACTCTACTGATATGTTGAGTATGAAAACACTAGACTACCGGGTATAAATGAATGCTCACACTCTACTGATATGTTGAGTATGAAAACACTAGACTACTGGGTATAAATGAATGCTCACACTCTACTGATATGTTGAGTATGTATCCACTAGACTACTGGGTATAAATGAATGCTCACACTCTACTGATATGTTGAGTATGAAAACACTAGACTACTGGGTATAAATGAATGCTCACACTCTACTGATATGTTGAGTATGTATCCACTAGACTACTGGGTATAAATGAATGCTCACACTCTACTGATATGTAAAGTATGTAAACACGAGACTACTGAGTATAAATGAATGCTCACACTCTACTGATATGTTGAGTATGAAAACACTAGACTACTGGGTATAAATGAATGCTCACACTCTACTGATATGTAAAGTATGAAAACACCCGACTACTGGATATAAATGAATGCTCACACTACTGATATGTTGAGTATGTATCCACTAGACTACTGGGTATAAATGAATGCTCACACTCTAATGATATGTTGATTATGAAAACACTAGACTACTGGGTATAAATGAATGCTCACACTCTACTGATATGTTGAGTATGAAAACACTAGACTACTGGGTATAAATGAATGCTCACACTCTACTGATATGTTGAGTATGAAAACACTAGACTACTGGGTATAAATGAATGCTCACACTCTACTGATATGTAAAGTATTAAAAAACTAGACTACTGGGTATAAATGAATGCTCACACTCTACTGATATGTAAAGTATGTATCCACTAGACTACTGGGTATAAATGAATGCTCACACTCTACTGATATGTTGAGTATGAAAACACTAGACTACTGGGTATAAATGAATGCTCACACTCTACTGATATGTAAAGTATGTAACCACTCGACTACCGGGTATAAATGAATGCTCACACTCTACTGATATGTAATGTATGTAACCACAAGACTACTGGGTATAAATGAATGCTCACACTCTACTGATATGTTGAGTATGTAACCACGAGACTACTGGGTATAAATGAATGCTCACACTCTACTGATATGTTGAGTATGAAAACACTAGACTACCGGGTATAAATGAATGCTCACACTCTACTGATATGTTGAGTATGAAAACACTAGACTACTGGGTATAAATGAATGCTCACACTCTACTGATATGTTGAGTATGTATCCACTAGACTACTGGGTATAAATGAATGCTCACACTCTACTGATATGTTGAGTATGAAAACACTAGACTACTGGGTATAAATGAATGCTCACACTCTACTGATATGTAAAGTATGTAAACACGAGACTACTGAGTATAAATGAATGCTCACACTCTACTGATATGTTGAGTATGAAAACACTAGACTACTGGGTATAAATGAATGCTCACACTCTACTGATATGTAAAGTATGAAAACACCCGACTACTGGATATAAATGAATGCTCACACTACTGATATGTTGAGTATGTATCCACTAGACTACTGGGTATAAATGAATGCTCACACTCTAATGATATGTTGATTATGAAAACACTAGACTACTGGGTATAAATGAATGCTCACACTCTACTGATATGTTGAGTATGAAAACACTAGACTACTGGGTATAAATGAATGCTCACACTCTACTGATATGTTGAGTATGAAAACACTAGACTACTGGGTATAAATGAATGCTCACACTCTACTGATATGTAAAGTATTAAAAAACTAGACTACTGGGTATAAATGAATGCTCACACTCTACTGATATGTAAAGTATGTATCCACTAGACTACTGGGTATAAATGAATGCTCACACTCTACTGATATGTTGAGTATGAAAACACTAGACTACTGGGTATAAATGAATGCTCACACTCTACTGATATGTAAAGTATGTAACCACTCGACTACCGGGTATAAATGAATGCTCACACTCTACTGATATGTAATGTATGTAACCACAAGACTACTGGGTATAAATGAATGCTCACACTCTACTGATATGTTGAGTATGTAACCACGAGACTACTGGGTATAAATGAATGCTCACACTCTACTGATATGTAAAGTATGTAACCACAAGACTACTGGGTATAAATGAATCCTCACACTCTACTGATATGTTGAGTATGAAAACACTAGACTACTGGGTATAAATGAATGCTCACACTCTACTGATATGTAAAGTATGTAACCACTCGACTACCCGGTATAAATGAATGCTCACACTCTACTGATATGTAATGTATGTAACCACAAGACTACTGGGTATAAATGAATGCTCACACTCTACTGATATGTGAGTATGAAACACTAGACTACTGGGTATAAATGAATGCTAACACTCTACTGATATGTTGAGTATGTATCCACTAGACTACTGTTCCTGGGGGATACTCCTGATAAATTGGGGGGGGGGGGGAGGGGTGAACGTCATATTTTTTAGGGGTTGAAATCCGAGGTTTTGTATTTTTTAGGGTCTTTGAGGGAAAGCCTATTGAAAATAAAAAACATGGTATTTTTTTAGGTTCTACAAACGCAAGGTACTTTTTTCTAAAGTAGCAACCCTACAGTTAGGCCAAGTTTTTTATTTAAAAGCTTTGATAATAATATTTTCTGGTATACACACAAGCCATGCATTTGCATAAATGCCAAGTCAGGATCCGAGCAAGGATTTTAGGTTGTCTAAATCTATGCCTAAGTAGGTACAGTTTGTCGTTTTGTTATATACTGTTGTTATTTTTCCTTCAGTTTCTTTTAAAAAACTATTTTTTATAAAACTGCAAGGGTGACAATACATTTTTAAACTTCAAGATGTGTAGTTGATGAATGGCATTAAAAGAATGTTTAAATAAGAATTTTTTAATTGGTATTTTTTAGGGTTATTTTTTTGGTAAGAGGTATGTTTTGGGGTTAGATTTTTTGTCCCATTTAAGTAAAAGAACCCCCCCTGGGGCTCACACACTACTGATCTGTTGAATGATTACCAACCTTTCTAGTAGCCTTTCTTTGTCCCACTTAAAGTGACTGAGTAAAAGACCCCCCCCCCCCCCCTGGGGCTCACACACTACTGATCTGTTGAGTGATTACCAACCTTTCTAGTAGCTTTTCTTTGTCCCACTTAAAGTGACTGAGTAATATCCTGGCTATTGGTCTTGGGAGCTATAAGAACCAAATTGACAGTGTCAGCGTAACCAATAGCAAATTGTGGTACTGTCTGCAAGGGCAAAAAACATGTCTATCTTAAAGGGAGATTAGTAATCTTTTAATTGTAACCCTACGCTCAATTTTCAATTCTAATTATTAAATGTTTTGTAATTTTAAATACAGGACCCCCAGTGATATCAGAAACAGTCTGAAGGGGTTTATCTGGTCAAAACATTGGTCAATAATCTTCTCCATAGCCCTTCTCTAGTCTTTATGATATTGGGTGTATTGTCTTCTCCCTTGACTTGCCACATCTAGAGCCTTACTACAGTATATCTTGTAAGCAAGCCCACCGATAGCTGTAACGATTGCGAACAACTTTTTAAGCTTCTTTATTTAGGTTTTCAACCATCAATTGGCAATTTACAGAGAAGCCTCTTTCAAATTTTACTTGACCATGAGAGAATGTCAACAGCATCTTAACGAGCTTCCACAGTTTTCAGAGACAACTCTTCCAGGCCAGCTGCAGTATTTGCTGTAAGAGGAACGCACCCAAGCTGTCTAGCTTGTAAGGAGAAGCAAATGTTCAATCAGAGATATAGTTCCAAGGTAGCGAAAAGGCCTTTTCGAAAATCAGAGAACATGAGATCTTGTTTTTCTAAAGATCTGAGAGGGAAAAGTCGAACCTCTAAAATCGTAGAATTCAATATATCTAGGACCATTCGCCACCCCCCATGTAGTTAAAATCCATGAAGATTGTCTTCTGAGCTTGCTCAGCTTTTTCCACAAACCAGCACCAGGAGATTACAATCTCTCATCCTCACGGTCTTCACCGTCATCAGCAAGAGCTTGAACTTGGCGAAGAACACTTCCTTTCACTGTACAATCCGCATAGGATCTAGGCAAATCCTGTCTAGAAGTGGGTTATACATAATTTATCTTGTACATCTTTACAATGTTTGTTCTGCCTTGGTGTCTTTCTGCTCTAACCAGAACTTGACATCATAAACAAGGCCAAAAACCTTTTCACGCTAGACACTTGTTTTCCTGCTTTACAAACAGGTAACCTAAAGAACAAAACTACAGCCAAGTTTTAAAATTCGAGAACTTTCAAGGGCTTTCGAACCCTTGAAACCAGTACACATGTGTAGTCAATATAACTGTTTATTGTGAATTGCATCTCAATACAAAACAATGTGTGTATAGTCACAGTAACTGTCACCCATGTTTATCTCATCATCTGAAAGACAGTTTCCCTTGTATTGCAACTAGAGAGCTTTAAAAGAACCTCTCACAAACATTCTAAAGTCAGTTGGTAACAATGCACTTTATTGCAACTGGTCTCATTGTAGGCATTATTTTTAACAAAAAACTCAAAAAATATCTCAAGAGGTATAAGCCCCCTGCCCTTAATGAGAGGCATTCAAACTGTACATTCTTGGTAAGCTGCCCCCTTCCACCCCATCATGATACATTTTTACTTAAACACTTACTACCAATATATGTTGTGCAGTCAATATAAAATACTAGGGTAGTCTTAAAAGTTATAAGAGCAATGTAAATACCATGGTCTTGCTAACTCAAATATTGACATTTAATCTAAAAAGAAAAGCTCATAATAGGATGTGAAAATGGAAATTAAAATCATGGACTACTGTATTTTTGGTCTTGTAAAATATGAAAAACTAAAAGGTTTACTGTATAGGTATGATTACAGATATACGAAGAGTTGCAAAACAGGAGTATGTTATTTGTTTTGTAATACTCATCCAATTTTTTTCCTGGAAAAACATGTAAAATTCAGTGTAAATCACATTTTCACATGTAATGAATTTAAAATTTGTATGGTGAAATTCAGTCTTCTGGTACAACCAAACCTTCTCTTATATACTGCATGCTCATATTCTTAACCTTTATGGTCAAATTTTTCCTTCAGGTCAATCCTACTGTAATGTCAGGTGGTGCTAAAGGACTATAATTTAAATTTGTATGAGGTCACATTTTTGCTTGTAAAATAACGCAACTTTCAGCTTATAAAGCAATATACTGTATGCAAAATATAACTATATCAACATGCAAACATATTCAAAGAAAAAATACTCCAAAACCCCACATTGGATTTATAGCACACCTGCAAGCTGAATGGCCATTTTTAGAAATTTAAGTAAACAATGCTGTATAAGCTTGAGTTTGGTATTTCACACTATAACCTACTTGGTCATTCAGAAATAAGCATAAGAAAAGATTCCTCTTGAAAATAGTAATAAAAATAAATAAACAGAATATTCAATATGCTTTCTGTAAGCAGAAGCACCCAAGATATGAGAGAAGATGGTGTTACATATATGTATGTTGTTGTATGGTTTCTGTAAAACAATTGTTTTTTTTATCATGCTGGGCGATTCTCTGGAAATAGAGCCTGTATTCCCAATTTTTAAAACTTTCTGCACATTGCATTTATTGATTTCAATCAAAGCTATGGATGTTATATTTTGCTAGTATGCACTCAAAATGCCTATTTTTTTAAGATATTCACAAGAAAAAAACTTTTTAATGGAACTACGTTATTTTAGTATGGCTATTGTTGATATAAATCACTTTTGGTATCATGGCTTGGAAGTTGACCAAAACTAAAATATTTCATATACCAATGAAATTAGCATGAGCAGCAGAACCTACTGAAGTGTTTAAGAATGAATATTATTTTGGATTTTAATTTTGCTTTATTTTATGGGGTCAAACTACACTTAGGAAATTTATCATGTCACACATGTGACACAAGAAATACATTTTTTTTCAAAAATGAAATATTTGATTATCTATGAGCTTTATATTTCAAATTATAAATCAATAGAGCAGCCTTGTTGTATAAAATAAAAACAGTCTTACAGGTTACATTAGATCAGGTTTTGTGGAAGAGAAGTTTTTGTCACACACATGACAATGTCACGTGTGCGACTGCTACGTGTGTGACATCTTAAAAATATCTACAAAAAAGAGCTTTACATTAGTTAAAAATAAGTAAAATTTCCATCCAACTGGATAGGTTATTGTATATAAGAAAACTGTGATTAAAATTTCAACTTTGGCCTTGAATAGTTTCAAGAATCATATATTATATATTCATATATCATATATTTCACTTCATGTGAAATATAGATGTCACAAATATAACAAAATATTCTAATAATGTGGATTGAGTCGTGTATGTTTAGACCAATAGCAAAGCAAACTTGTTGACACAAATCGAACAGTTTTATAGGAAAACCATGATTATTAATAACGACCTCACACCTTTGATGGCTAAATTTAAACAAGGTTATTTTTTTCCAAATCGAAAACAAAACAAAATGTTTTGAATTAAGAATGAAAACAACCCAAATCCCTAAAAGTAAGAAATCTGGCAAGTTTTCTAGCAATAAACGGCAGTTGAAAAACATACTAAAGAGACAGAAGAAAGAAAGATAGCAGATAAAAAAAACGTGAAAAAGTGTGCTCCAATTCAAAGTGGACACGAACGGGGAAATAGCATTTGTTACCGAAAGGTATAAAATTTTTACTGATTTTAAAGCGTATACAAGCGATAAGCACTGAACAGACCGTACTCACTTGAAAGAAATTATTGACGTCGTCGATTATTTCGTTCATATAGGAAACTAGAGCTTCAGGAGTAAGGCATTCGTAGTGAAAATCATCATTGACATGAGCTCGCTTTGGTGTCGATGGCTCTTCGCAGTCGATATCGAAATCGCTGTTTTCTTCCGAGTGGCTTTCATCGCCACTATCTTCTGGTTCTTCGTCATATAAGAAGTCATCGTCTTCAGAGTCCATTCTTTCAACTACAACCGGTAGAATGCCGATTCAACAGTTTTTCCAGCAGATAGAACAAGTTCTTTGTGACTCAAAACAAACCAGAAAGTCTTTGATGGAGGAAGCCATCAGGTTTTATGTGTATTGTCACGTGACACTTCATCTTCCAAAGTTTCGATTTCTATTGGATAATGGGACAATTTGAATTGTGACGTCACATTTTCCGGGCTCTCATCCGCCATTTTGCTAGGGAAGCATTCTTTTACGACAAATATTAAAGCTTTTGTTTTATTCGAGAAACTATACGAATCCTATAACTTTCTAGACCGCACAAGTATTCAAAAAAGTATCTGACTGTTCAGGTAGTCAAATTATTGCTTATTTCAGGATATATTTGCATTGAGATTTGGGTCTGTGACGCAAAAACTGAAAGAATCGTAGACAGCGCGTGCTTTTATATCGAGTATCTAGGAAAAGCAAATGACGTAACCATGTCACACGTGAACAATCACAAGAAATCGTGTAACCGGATGGCAAAATAATCGCCCATAGCCGGTTTCATTCGATTTTAATATACACTGGCACACACAAAACTACTTTTATAGCGGAGCCCAATCAGTCTACGGAACAGATGCTCATTTGCATAAGCCACGGTCGGGCGTCCTCGATTCCATGCGACGCCATTTTCATTCATCGTTTCACAGGGATGAGATAACTTATCAACCTTTCTACCTAGCTCAACGATAATAAACCCAAGCCTGTACTTGAGCACAAACTTTGAAACATTTCAAAATTTAACGTGAGCAACTTTTCTAGCCGAATTCATTTAATTTTTTTTTTTCAGGAAACGCACTAAAAATATAGATATGGTGGAAGAGAGCTTCTGAGGAGAAATGCGACCGAACAGTGCATTTGGGTGTTTGAGTTAGAAGGCTGTTTTACTCAAGGTTTCTAAGTTGATCGCCAAACTTTGTAAAATCATTCACATTAACATGATCATTTCTTAGAAATCTTGAAGATCGGACGTATTTGGTTCTTTCCTTCACTAAAATTTATCGCATTATTGTTCACAACAACACACAACAATTTCAATGGCACATTACGCCTTTCTGGTCGTATAAAGCTTCTATTTAAAATTATAAAATTAATTGTCATTGATTAATTGTCTTAGTTGGCTCACGGGGGTTTACCTTTGAGCTAGCATACGGTTGATGTAACAAAGGCTGTCTGATTAGCTGAAAATGGGTCTTCTAACATTTTTTTTCACTAACATTTTTGGAGCACTGCAACATGCACTGCGTGGTTTAAATTAGTTTTTAAACAAGAGGACTCTCGATTTTAACCGTTTTAACCTGACAAATTAGGGACTATGGGTCACATGACAGTTTGATGACTCTTGTCATAGATAACCTATTTTGCAAGTATTTTTTTATGTTAATATCAATCATTGGTCATATGTTTACATTTTGATTCGATTGAATCGCTTTGCTTAAAAGCTGGTAAAACAACTTTCATAAATGAAACAGCCTAATCATATAAATGGGCTTTTTCCTTCTTCAGGCGGAGTACCAAATATTATGTTTCTAGCTTCAAAGAGGCTTAAGAGGTATCTTTCGCTGATTTTCTACCCTCTCTCTCGGTGTCTTGCCCCCATGATAATGCGAAGAGGAAATTTACAATAAAAATCATGCTCGGCTTATTAGCATAGAATCTTTAGGACATGAATAAAATTATAGCGGAGCCAAGCGCGGCCGCAGGCCGCGCGCGTAGCCCCATAGGCATAGAAATATGGTATAGGTATGCGACTTGGTTTTTGTGGTCATCGCGCGGGTACCCTGTGGTGTCACTCGCCAGCCAGTCAGTCAGTCAGCCGCGCGACTCCCAGGCCCCACTCGGCCCCGAAATGGCGACTAAATACAAGCACGGAGCAAGGGAAAAAGTTCTTGTCGATTATGCGATGATTATTTATTTTGCCTCATATTTTGTGACTTAAGGATAAAGTCAACTAGAGGAGATCTACTAACATTCGTTCACGCCAAGATTTATCTGTTTTTAGCTAGTAAATTTAAGCAAGTAACAGTTCAGTTCAGTTCCAAAAAAAAACGAAAAAAAAACAATGCAAGCTGAGTTTCGGAAGACTATTTGTATTGTCTATTAAGGAAATGACAGTTATTAGACTTTTTGTTGTCCTTTTTGTATGCTTTGAGAATGCGAGTACTTAACTTAGAAATCAAATTATTTGAGCATAACAAGTTTTGTTTTGACATTCTTCGTTTTATCTATATTCTTGATTGTGTTTAATAAAATAAAATACAACAAAAACTGGAATTCGTCTTTAATAAGACTTCTTCAGGGCAGATTGATTGTGTTGAGATATTTCATAAAGACTAACCTTTATGAAATACTGCTAAAGAAGACCGTTCTTGTCTTTATATCCTGTGCTCTTAGTCCTAAGAAGATACATATCCTTAGAAGATACAGCAGCTTTTTCAAACTACCAAAAGAAATTTTCCTTACCGAGGATAAAAAAAACCCTATTTTAAATATGTATTGTTGTTATTGTCTGCATCTTGCATCTCATGTGTTTATTTTATTTTCAAATAGTTGTGGAAAATTAGTTAGATTATAAATGGCTTGATAAAAAGATTGTTTTGAAAGAAATAATAAATAATTGTTTTCACTCTTTTATGAACCAGGAACTACCTGAGGGCCAAGATGAATGCTAAAGACTGGAAGACATGAGAATTTTAATATTTAATTTAATTTTTAATTTAATTTTTTTTTAAATCATGTCTCGAAGAAAACAGTAGGATGTTCTTATTCACTAGTCATTTGATACCCCCACACCCATGGTCCCAGGGAAGGGTGGGGGATTAAACTTTAATAAAAGGCTGTTTCTAAGTTAAGAGTCAAAAACAGTCAATACCACCACCCCTATTGACATATTCTGGTGAAAAAGTGGTCTAAAACCCCACATTAACCCGTGACTTCTGCGGGACCATAAGGGAGGGGGCGCAAATGACTAGTTTATTACTATGTGATTCAGCAGTACACACTCATAGGTTTTTTTAGAACAAGATACTTATAAAAAAAAATAATAAATCTGTAAAGAAAACAGTTTTCTATCAACCTAAAGATAATGGGAGAGGGGATATTTTAGAAAAGTACTGAATATAATTATCACATTATTGTTATTATATTTTCTTTTCAAACATTTAAGGAAGAGTCATATTTCTTCCTTTTTCTTCTCCCTGTTGACTATTTTTATGCAATTGATGCTCTTTGCTATTTCCCTCTACACCAAAAATAAATTAATGAACAGATTTTATTTTTAAATTAGAAATTTTCATTTATTACTTTCACTTATATTTTCTTTTTAGGATTTTCTTTCCAAATCTCTTGCCCATTACATTTATTTTAGATGTTTAGATTTGTTTCATTGGAATAGTTAGATCCAGGGTTTCTCAAAACACCAAAATAAAATGCATTACTGGATGTATATTTGTAGATATTAATTCCCATGGGGATGGAAAATCACCACTTAAAATGGTACATTAAATCTTCAGCATTGCATCTTATCTAAAATTGTGTCTGACACTATATTCCATCTTTGAAATCCTGTTTCATCCATTGTTCTTCTCAAGAACAAAGCTTGTCAGAATGTAGCTTTACAAATGTACATTAATGGAATTTTTATTGAGGGGAAGGGTTTTTTAGGGCAAGATACTTAAACTTTATAATACTAGCAACAACCTTGTTCTTTTTCAATAATAGAATTCTGTTCACATAGCTTGGATAGCAAAGACATGGTGAAAGGGTTAAGATAATGGGAAAGGGGAAATGTCAAGAAATGCTCAATCAAATTATTTTCATTACTGTTTTTTTTTTCACCAAACCTTTCAAGTTGAGTCAATTCACTTTATATCTCCTCTCCCGTCGATTATTTTTTAGTCAATTGATGTTCTTTGATTCCTCTCTACCCCAAACATAGATCAATGAAAGGGTTTGGTTTGAAATTAGAAGTTAGCATTTTCAATCTGTTTTTTCTTCATTGCATTCATTTGGTAGTAGGTGTCTGAACTCATATATAACTGACATTCATTGATTGACATTATCGTTATTATTGTTATTGGGTTCCCTGTGGACATGATGGCACGTGATTGATGAGCCCACGAGGGATTTGTTCAGTTCATTAAAAACCCATTGAGACAAGCACTCTTTCCGTAGTTTTAATCCCCCAACACGCCGATACATTGGTGCCGTGACCAGGATGGAGGAGCTGCAACGTCTAATTGCCTCTCGGCGAGGCCACAGGAGCCATCTTACGAAGTTAATGAAGAAATCCGAGGAGATTTTTTACCAAAGATGGCGGGTTTACCGAACTCGAACTCGCATCGGCGAAAAACACAACGCAACAACTCGAAGCAAAGGCTGGGAAACTCCGAGACTTAGATGAGATCATAGCCCCGAAAATTGAGAAGCCTGAAGATTTGGAGGAGGAAATAATGGAAACGGAGGAGATCCAGGAAGGGATCACAGATATGATTGCAAAGCTAAGTGTAATCATTAACAATGACAATGTACCGAGTGTTAATACTCCCTCCCCCGTCGTTCCGCCGTCTGTCGCTTCAACATCCTCTCCCCAAAGCGCTTCTTCCATGTCTCAAAATTCAACCAATATAGATCCAACCCAAGTCGTACCACCCTTAAACACAACTCAAGTTGTCCCGCCCCCAAAGATTACTCACCCCAGCAATGAGCCTTTCATTCCCCAAGCAAGTAACTTCAACTCCTATAGCACACGTCTCCCAAAGCTGAACTTGCCCGTTTTTAGTGGGGACCCGTTGGAGTGGATGACCTTCTGGGATTCCTTTAATGTAGCTGTTCACAGCAAGCCAGGCTTGCCTGATGTAGACAAGTTTAATTACCTAAAGGCCCAGGTTTCAGGGGAGGCAGAGCTAGCAATTGGGGGCTACCTAATTTCAGGGGATAATTATGTGAAGGCACTGGCCACTCTCAAGGAACGTTTTGGGCAAACACACAGAGTGACGAATGCTCATATGACTGCCCTATTATATCTGCAATATCCCACAAGCAATCTTGAGAGCTTGCGCCCCTTTTGTGATGCATTGGAAACCAATATAAGAGCACTAGAAGCCCTCGGCAAGTCCCAAGACTCCTTTGGGGAACTCCTTATTCCTGTTATTTTAGGAAAGCTCCCTAATGAAACCAAGCGCAACCTAGCCAGGATACAACAAGGGGGGGAATGGACCATACAAGGTCTGAGGGAAGCTCTTAAGCATGAGCTTAAGGTTTTAGAAGCAGGATCCCCCCTCCTGTCGGAATCTACACCCACAGCCTCATTCTTTACCGGGGTAAAGGGGCCTCATCACCAGGGGAAAGGCAAACCCAAGGTCATTCAGTGCGTTTACTGTAAAGGGAAGCACAGTACACATAACTGCGCCACCGTTTCTGACCCTAAGGCAAGGAAGGACATTGTTGTCAAGCTGAGGCTTTGTTATAATTGCCTTTCATCCTCCCATATCAGCTTCAAATGCACCTCGAAGTTTCGCTGCCGTCAATGTGGAGGTAAACATCACACCACAATTTGTGAGAGAGACAAAGGGCAAGGTCCTGACCCTGGGAACAAGGAGCCCCCACCCCAAGCAGAGCAATCCCAGTCGGTGCATACCACATTAGCACCAGCACACCCCTATGGCATCACCCATGAGTATCCAATACTTCTAAAAATTGCCGTAAGCCATGTCAGGGTTGGGAATACTAGCAGGGAGGTGAACATACTTCTCGATGAGGGCGCGCAACGCTCTTTCATTACTAAGAAACTCGCTGACGAACTCGGCGCAAAGCCTATTTCAAGGGAGAATATCTCCATGTCTGCCTTCGGGGCAACAGAACATTCCCTTAGGAGACTAGAAGTTACAAATGTTGAAGTAATCAGTGAGCAAGGGGATAGGATTCCTCTCCGGGTGCTTGTTGTTCCACATATAGCCACCCCCTGCAATGCAAACATCACACAGATGTCAGTAACATGCCCCACCTGAAAGGATTGAAATTAGCACACCCAGTGTCCAGTGGTAATTTCGAGATCAACTTGTTAATTGGTGCTGACCATTACTGGGACATTGTACAAGATAAGATTATCCGAGGGTAAGAGGGGCCCACAGCTATGCAGTCCAAATTGGGCTATCTACTATCTGGTCCTGTGAGGGCCAGGGGGGTGCAGGGCAATGTGACTAACATATTTCACATTTCAGCCCACCAAGAAGATGAATTTGATCTACAGCAATTTTGGTCCCTAGAGTCAATGGGCATATCACCCAATGCTGACCCCCCTGAGAAGAACTTCTTGACTAATTACCAGGCCACCTCGATCACTAGAGACGAAGACGGCATATACATTGCTGGGTTTCAATGGAAGGAAGAGCACGCCCCTCTCCCAACTAACTTCAGTATCTGCGAGAGACGCACAAGGGCTACCGCACGACGACTTCACCAGACACCAGATTTGATGAAGAGTTATGACGACATCATCAAGGAACAAGAGGCCAGAGGGTTCATTGAGAAGGTTAGCAGCCCTGACCCGTCTGACCACGCCCACTACATACCCCACCACCATTTAAAAAAGGAGTCATCGACCACGCCCATTCGTATTGTCTTTGATTGTAGTTGTCACCAGGCCCCCTCGACCCCAAGTCTGAACGACTGCCTAGAGGTCGGTTCACCTTACCTAGCCGAAATGGGCTCGATTTTAGTGCGGTTTCGCGCCCACCCTATTGGAGTTTCTACTGATATAGAAAAAGCTTTCCTCCATGTACGTCTCAGCCAAGCTGACCGCGACATGACCCGGTTCCTATGGCTCTCCGATCCCGGTGACCCCGAAATTGAGTTCCAGACCTACCGTTTCAAGCCGGTCCTTTTCGGCTCTGCGAGCTCCCCCTTTATGCTGAATGCTGTCCTTCAAACACACCTTGATAATCATAAGACACCAGTCGCACAGGACATGAGGGACAATCTCTATGTTGACAACATCATCACCGGCTGTGAAACACACCAAGAGGCCCCGAGTTACTATGACGGATCAAGAAGTATCATGACTGAAGCAAAGTTCAACTTACGGTATTGGGCATCCAATAGCCAACCCTTCTCCATCGTGCTGCCCTTGATGGAGTGAATGATGCCAACTGCGACAGTGTCAATGTTCTAGGCTTACGGTGGGACACCTCAACCGACACGCTAACACTTGCATGTAAAGAATTACTAGCACCTGACGACACTCTTGTCACAAAGCGAGAGATCTTAAGGGAGTCATCTAAGATCTATGATCCACTAGGCCTCATCACCCCCATCTCAATCCGCGCTAAGATCCTTATCCAGGACCTCTGGAAGTTAAACGTAGATTGGGATGAACCCCTGAATGGGGAGATACGAACTCGCTGGCTCAGCATTGCGCAAGAAATCCGACAATCAACCAATCTTACTATTCCTAGATGCTATCTCAGCAATCCGTCAGCCAACGAGACGACCAAGCTGCATGTGTTCGTGGATGCTAGCCCGAAAGCCTACGGAGCTGTGGCATACATACGGCAGGCCAATCAGACTTCCTTTGTGATGGCGAAGTCACGTGTCGCTCCAGTAAAGGGACTGTCACTCCCCAGACTAGAATTGATGGCAGCACTGGCTGGTGCAAACCTTGCAGAGTACTTGCTTAACTCTTTGCAGAAGAATTTTCCTGATCTACAAGCATTCTTCTGGTCGGACAGCCAGATCGTGCTCAATTGGCTTCACAGTAATAAGCAACTTCAGCAGTTTGTAGGTAACCGAGTCAGAGAAATCAAGCGTCTCTCTCAGCCATCTAGTTGGCGTTACTGCCCCACACGCGATAATCCAGCAGACCTACTAACGAGGGGTCTAACCACAGCAGAGCTCCAAGCATCAACAGCATGGCTGCATGGCCATCCTGGATAACTTCAGAATGCGACTGGCCAACGTGGGAATCAAGCACCACCCTTCTTGTTGAGATCCCAGAGGAAGAACCTAAAGTTACCCCAGAACCTGATGTGTTAGGAGAGCAAACCAACTCTGAAGCAGTCGAGAATCCAAGCATCAGCACGATCATGGATCCCACTAGACACAGCACACTGAGGAAACTTCTACGTGTAACCGCTCTTGTACTGAGGTTCGTCCATAACCTCAGGAACCCCACTGACCGCAGAAACGGACCTCTGATGGTCACTGAGCTGACGAAAGCAGAAAGGACATGGATCCACGATCGCCAACGCCACTCTTACGCCAAAGAAATAGCAAAGCTTTCCGCCCATGACAAGTCTGGGACCCCTTTGACACGCCAGCTGCGCCTGTTCATGGATGACGATGGCTTACTTCGCTGTGGCGGGAGGATTCACAACGCCCCTGTTTCTGAAACCGCCAAGTTTCCAGTTCTTCTTCCGAAGAAAGACTACGTGACGACCCTCATTATCTGTGACACGCATGAACGCCAATTACATGCTGGCGTTAGCTCGACATTAACTGCATTACGCCAGAAATTCTGGGTGCCTTCGGGAAGATTCCAAGTAAAAAGGGTCTTGAACAAATGCGTAACGTGCCAAAAAGTGAACGGTGCTCCATACCGAGCTACAGACGCTCCGCCACTAACAAGCCTCAGACTCCGGGAGTCCCGTGGAGGGTTTTGGGAGAGGCTGATCGGCCTCACGAAGACGACGCTGAAGAAAGTCCTTGGCCGAGCATCCATCAACTTAGTCACTCTCCAGACGGTTGTCATGGAAATTGAGGCTATCCTTAATGACCGCCCACTAACATATGTCTCTCCTGACATAAATGATGAAGACCCTCTCACACCATCCCATCTACTGTATGGAAGAAGGATTACCAGTCTCCCACATCCGGACACTGATGAGGACGAACTGACCCGAGCTATGCAAACGATGATAATCTCCGAAGGGATGCTACTCGTGTAGCACTAGTTATACAACACTTCTGGCAGCGCTGGAAGCAGGAGTACCTCACTTCGCTGCGGTGCTTCCATGGCGCAACAGGTGGCAGCGGTGAAACACGCGTCAAGATAGGAGACGTTGTCCAGATCCACAGCGAGAAGAAGAGGTTGAAGTGGAAACTAGGCGTAGTGGAAGATCTGATTAGAGGTGCCGACGGTGTACGGGCTGTAACCTTAAAAACAGCTAAGGGTCACACGGACAGACCTATCTCCAAGCTCTATCCCCTTGAGATTACTACTGATGTTGTGGAAACTGCAGACGCGCAGACAGGAGGTCAGCTCCAGTCCAACCAACCTATCAGGAGAAGCATGCGAATTACAGCTGCCACAAGGGACCGCATCGCAGACTGGGCCCGGCAACTACGCCCCCCCCCCCCCCCCCCCCCCCCGGAGGATGTCTGAACTCATATATAACTGACATTCATTGAGTGACATTATCGTTATTATTGTTATTCGGTTCCCTGTGGACATGATGTCACGTGATTGATGAGCCCACGAGGGTAGTAGGCCACCAACAACAAGGCCACTATATGGTAAAGTGGGGTGCACCAATATGTAATGCATGAAAGGAGATATATTTTTGGATTTTAATTTCCAGACATTTTTCTGAATATTCGGTCCAATGAAGGAGAGAATCGCCACTAAATCAATACATAAAAATCACAGTATGGCATCTAAACAGTCTAAATATATTATTTTGAATCTTTGGAATGCTGTTACATCCATGACATTTTCTGCACAAGGGCAAAGCTTGTGGGAGTATTGTTTTGATTAAAAAAAGATATTCATAATGGAACTTCTATGATGGGACCTAAGAATTTACCATTAGACTCTTGACAACTTTGACAGCCAAATCCACACCAGGAATTGTGTTTGTTAACTTTGATGTACTGCATAATTTAAATTATTGAATAAGGCCTGGATTTGGTTGGTACAATAAATAAATCTCAGTAGAGAGCAGGATCCTAGATCCTCCAATAATACCTTTGATCAGTCAACACAAAAGGTGTTTATGCTGGCTCCGCTTTTAGGCAGTGCCTAAATCTATATATTATTTTGAGCGTTTTATTCGTTTTCATTTTCTAAATTGTGCCTCATCCTAAAGAGTAATGTTCACGCATAATAACAAAATTTTATTTAGTCCAAATAAACAAACTTTTGGAGAAAAAACAGGGAAGTTTATTTTTAACGCAGTTGCCATGCTGGAATGCACGGTCACTTGTTCATTTCATTCTTTTGCTATTTACGCACGCTTCTACGGCTAGAACAAAGATTTAGTCGAGACTGAGTGAATGACACACTTTTAAATTTATCCTCCTATTTTTTAACGCGTTAGGACCTGGAGCCGGCCTTTCACACACCAATAGTTTATTAGTTGGAAATTCATATATTGTACATGATTTTCATAAAACGAGTCTATGACAAGGTGTACCAAAAATGTTTTTAGAAGCAAACATAATTATTGGCTCTTGTTGCATGTCTATGCTATTAAAGGACTTTTTGCTCTTAATAAAGGGTGCTACGAAAATCAGACCTCCCAGACATATTCCTGAAGGAATTCTTATCAAACGTCCAATACAAACTTTCCAGCGATTTCCACGCCTTTTCGAGATATATAGAATATAATTACAAGCGTGCATTGGGGCTTGGAGACGGTAAAACCATGCAAGCTCGTAATCGTTTAATATATTTAAAACCAGGCGGAAATATGTGCACAGAATTCACTCAGATTAAGTAAAATAACAGTTTTAGCTATGCTGTGAGTCTCGGCTTTTAACTTTGCTTATGACTGGATGTACCAAAATGTAAAATTTAGTGAATTGGAACTTTTCTCATGTGATTCATTCTCTTCAAAATATCGCCAAAATCTGATTCTTTTAAGACTTCTTAGGAACTTGATTTGCTAACATGAAATAAGTTGACCCTTATGCTTTATTGTCCATGATATTTTTTTGTTTAAACAGGCGAGCATACTATCTAATGTTATAAATGTAATAAAACTTCGCAAAACATCGCCTTCGTCAAAGCGTGGGCTGTTGTCATGACAAATGGCAGAAAATGGCGTCGCATGGAATCGAGGACGCCGGACAGTAGCTTATGCAAATGAGCATGTGTTCCATAGACTGGATAGGTATAGAAATATGGTCAGCTATGCGACATGGTTTTGTGGTCATCGCGCGGTTACCACCACCCACAAAAACGGCACCATATGTAAAACATATAAAGATTGCATGTTCTATAAATAATACAATTATTATTAAAAGGTGTCCTCCCAATCCTCCTAGGGAATACCTAGAACAAATATGTTTTTTGTTCTAGGTAAAAAAGTATTTATTGACATTACTAAGGATATCATTAACAGCAAAATTAGCAAAACAAATTTATGCTTTGATTAACACGGAAGGCTTTAAGGTGTGAAGGAAGGTCATATTTATTTTAAAATGAGGATCAATTAAAGTTCCTCACAAAAAACTGGGTGCTATTTTATTGTCTTCGAAATTAAAAACAATAAACAAATACATATCAAATTCCTATACATTAATAAGTATATCAGCAAATCACACTATCATAGTGGATTTGAGGTAAAAGTACTCATTCCCTGCCTGTACGGTCCCAATTCATTTTACTTTTTTAAATTACTTTACTTAACTTGCAAAGATAGGGCTTTAACATTTTCTTTCTCTTGTGTAAGTTTTTAAGTGAGCAATTCAAATATTGGAAAAATATCTTTATTAACCTTCTCTCTTGTGCTTTAGAATGTAACTTTGCTAAGGGTTGATTAAAAGCACTCCAATATATTTGAAAAAATTCTGACTACATTATTTTATTATACAGTTAAGAACCACATATAAGAACCTAGAAAGAACCTGTTAACCTAAAATAATCAAATTAGAATCCTTTTTATAAGCATCTATTTAGCCTATAATTTGAAATAGGTTGAAATAGGAAAATTGATTTCTAAATAGTTTTAAATATGATCTTAAGGGATCATATAGGAGACCTGTTTTTGTTTTTTATGATTAACTTACTACCTCAATTACTTTACAATGAGTAATTGTAATAGCAAGAGACTATTTATGAACCTAAATAGCCTAAATGTCACTAACCACACATTATACAAGAAACTGTCAGGCTAACTTGGAAAAAAACTAGGTTTTTCTACTTTTATAACTCTGGATCATTTTTTAGAACAATTTTTCCATTAAAATATTATCTTTTTGTTACTTTATATGTGTTTATTTTTGGTGACCTACATTAAATACCAATGCCTTATATGTACATCCTGCCCTGGGTCATGCCTCTTAGCCAGAAGCTTGTGTCTCAGCTTGATTTCAGAATCTCTGGCTGAGATTAACCTGAAGAAGTTTGGAGAAAAGCATTTAAGAAAAAGCTGGTAATTTCCTTACGATACAAATATTATACCACAAAAAACCTAATTCATAAAACCTAAAACTAAAAATAGTCCAACTAAAATTTTCTAAAATGATACCTATTACAGAAAATGAACATATGAACTTTGCTGTCTCATAAAGCTCTATGATCTGATGAGCCACAGGTTGAAAGAGCTTTTATAGGAGAAGCTGCAGAGAGAAAAAAACCATTGCTTTTGAGCAAATTGCTCCTCTACAAAAAAGCTGTCTTGGCTTTCTATGAAGCCTAAATTTTACTTTTGGACCACATTATATTGTGACATAAGATAAAATTTGTTTTTAAGGTTTGTAAGAAAACATTGAGGTACCCAGGGTTATTGAAAATATTGTAGGTGGTATAAAAACAAGGCATATTTTTTAGGTAATAACAGATCCTCAAGGTCCTAATATGTATGTGCACCTTTTTAAAAAAATCAAAACAGAATTCCAGAATAGTCGATTTAAATTTCAAGTGTTTATCAAATAAATATTTTTTTTACAAATTACTAATACTTAGGGTTTTAGGAGACCAGCTTTCAATTTCTTAAAGGTTTTAGGAAACCATTTCTCCATTTCTTTCTCCAAAGAAAGCTGGAGTTTACTCAAGTAATACATTTAAGCCTTGCTCATCTTTGTAAGAATTTTGACCAATCATTCATTGAAATGGATTAAAAATCACGTTTGGTTATATTTCTAGTATATCATGGCTGCCAACCAAACTCGGACAGAAATCTTGTAAAATCGGATGAAATACAGCAAGTATGCGAAAAAAAAAATAAAAACGAGAGAGCCAATGCAGATGAATACAGAGAATGTATGAACATTCTCACAAAAATTAGGTTTATGATGAGGTCCATATCTTGTGACAGAGTTGACAGCTCTGGTAACTTATATTCAATTCATTCATGAAAAGTAGTTATAATTTTCCTATGATAAATGGTGAATGGCAGATTTAGATATCGAATTTGATAAATACAGCCTAGAATATTTATTCCCTGAGGTAAGGACTTAAAGTATAAATTAAATTCAACAATGAAAAAGGTGTTCAAAGTTTGAAAACAAAACGATTCCGAAAGATCGTTCCGCTAAGTACTTTAATACAATAATAACAATAATAATAACTTACCTACGTCTGCCAGTGCAAAAACAAATACATAGGAGCACTTTTCGGAGAAGGTGTCCATAAAATTAGCTTGTTTTTTCTTCCTTTATCTTGTGGCTTACTCTGACATTTCAGCTGACCTTGACTCGAGCACAAGACTTGACTCTTCAAAACTTTCAACCATGCTTTTACACAGTCTTTTGCACATAATTAGACAAGTTCATATCCGTGGTTAGCATTCCCACGAATGATTTTCTTTTTCAAGCACTCCTTTTTCGACAATTCTTGGCTTTTCTGCAGTCAGTTTTCGTGACAAAACCACTGGTGACAACCACTCGTGACAAAACCTCTCGTGTGACAGCTACTATTTGGAGACCGTTCGTGACAATAATTTTCTTCCATCACACATAGGCTTTTTCTCAGTCGCTTATTAGATACAAACGTACAATTTAACTCAATACTTTAGCACTATAAAAATAGCGTAATTATCAATTTGCTTCATTGTTTAACAATTATAAGTTTGTTGTCGGCATTTAGCAGCAGCTTAGATTTTTCGAAGCAGGAAAGAAATGTCATACCATAAACATAAAAAGTATTTGTTTAATGAAATCCTTAGATCAAATCCTTATAAGCAACTTCGTGTTCAATTCTTTATTCTGAGAAACATGAAAGTAAATGTTCATTTCATACTATTTCATTCCGGTACCTTAGTCACTTGGTAACGAGGTTTGAGACCTCGAGGGGAAATAAAAAATACTTAAAAATAGTAGATAACTAAATAGATAACTAAAACTCGCTGCGGGTTAAAACTCCACGGGTTTCTTTGGTATTCTGTTTAGTATCGCGGTGTTATTTACATACACTTAGGGCGCCTGTAAGGGAATGCGGCGCTTATTCATTCATACTAAGGGGCCGATTACATGAAAAATTTCAGCCCGGGCTGAGGTTTCAGCCCGTTTAGGGAGTCTGAAAGTCCAGCCCGCTATCCCCCACAAATACTTGTAAAATTGCTCTTTCGGTTACATGAACGAGTTTTCAGCCCGGGATCAATTTCAGCCCGGGGGGGAGGTTTCCAGCCCGGGTTGGCAAACCGGGCTAGGATTTTCAGCCTGGGCTAGCGGGTTATAATCGCCATGAAATCGCGTAAATATCTCAGCCTGGGCTGGAAAACAATACAATTCGAGTCCAGCCCGGGCTGGATCTAAGGCATATAATCGGTAAGCAGCTGCCCGGGCTGAAATCCATCAAGTAATCGGCCCCTAAGATATGGTGAGGGGTGCTAGAAAATTTATTTCTAATGAGGCTGTCAATACATACTACAGTGTATTGCCCCAATCACGGACGGTTTTTGCATTTAGCACCATAACTTTATAGCAATAAATAGAACACTTTTGATATTTTGCCAGTAACAAGATTACACGTTAACCTAATAAAATACTTATAATATATATACATATTTTTTCAAGTTTAGGGCGCCGTGCTCGAAAAGTATGTGTCACTGATTTGACCTTATCCCGGTCTTGGTAAGATCTTTCATCCACGTTAATTACATTGAGATCGCTTTATTATCCTGGAAGAAATTAACAGAATACCACTCGTGACAATTGGTTTTAATTCGTTAGCAATTGATCCTAATCAAACTAAACTCATACAGATAAAGGGTCTTAGTAAGATCTCTCATCAACCTTAATTACATTGAGATCGCACTAATTAGGCTTAGAACTACCATTTACTATTTGCCATTCGCCATTTGCACTGACAGCCTTTTTTGAAATAGGTGTATACAATATGTTTGAACCCCACCAAAATTGCATGTCCCCAGAACTCCCAAACATTTTACTGAAATCTGAAATGGTATTTTTGTCTTCTGTATCCAGTAAATTGATCATTACTGATCTAAACAATTTGTCAGGGCTAGCAAAATTTCCTATTTCTGCTCAAGACCTCCTATTTTTTTCCTTCTTAGCCTGAGATTTCTTTTCTTGAGCCGTCAACACTTGACACCCTAGTATAGTGGTGAATTAATGTGAAAATAGACATGAATGTGACTTTTATAGTACTGTGGCCCCCAGTATGCTCCCGCCCAAAATTACCATTGTAGAGTCAATTGTTGGTTGTCAGACAATGATCCCTAACTTGTGGTACCCCTGGGATGCATAATCAATTACACCCTTTGGTGACACTTGTGGTTGCTGACAGGTGTACCACCCTCTTCTACGCCAAATGTTCAAGATTGCTACAATGGAATGTGAATCTGAATAAAAAAAAAACATCCGGACTTTCTGGCGTCTACTGAACACAGCACTGCGAGAGCTTTCAGGAAATGACAACTACAGATTCAACCCAGCTGGAATTATGATTGACGAAGGGGGTGGGTGGTGGTCTTCCATCCCACTTGAGCTGCCAGATGGTACTATTGATCGTACGATCTCTTGTGAAAAACACTGGCAGTTCGCTGTGAAAAGGATGTCTACTGCTGTCCAGTCCACGTATGGTGTTGATATAGCTGATGAGTTTGTAAAAATCATGATGGTATGTGACAGGAGGAAATAAAAAACACTATTGAGGGAATTAGGAAAGGTACCCCCAATCCTCCCGAATTTCCAGATACAAAATAAGTTTGTATGGGAAATAGGGTCTTTTATCCCCTGGAAATTGAGAAAAATCCCCCCCCCCCCCTTGCCTCTGGAATTACCTCTGTGCTTGGGGTATGGATTGGTTTCTGGAAATACACATAATCAATAAAACGCTTGTGCTTTGTAAAATGCAGCCTCGTTCCTAGGGTCTTGTGGGTAATTTCCAAGATGGCAGGTTGGCGGCTGCGCTAGGTGACCAGCTTCAAAACAAATACTTTTTGTATTTTGATAAAATTTGGTTGCAATTATATTTCAAAAGCGGTCTGATTAATAAAAAATAATAATGATGATAATGACGACGACGACGATGATGATTGAAGTAGACCCCGGCTACGAAGCGATTTAAGACCGGCCTCAAGGATTTCTTCCAATATTTATTATATTAAAACATTCTGGAACAGATCAATAATTACAGCATTTAGACTAGATCTCGGGCATATTCCTACACATTCCGATCATAGTTGTGAAGCGATAGAGATTTACGGAATTAAACTTACATGCAATGGAACATACACTTGAATCAATAATTACTACTACACAAAACATACAAAATCATGCGCTATAAAGCTAATATAACTTGATCATGGTACCTGAAGGGTGGATCCCTGCGCGGTCTTGACTTTAACTTAACTATGCTCTAAACTTGCGATCTCCTCGTGTGCTCTATTGACTCTAACTGGTCTCAATTTACAGATGCCTTTTAAGCAGCAATTATCAGCTTGTGTCAATCAAACTTAATTACTTACATATTGAATCAGTCACTTAGAAAACAAACAGTGTTCGATGCGCTATCTACAACAAATCCTCGGGGGGCGCCAATGAGAAGGCGCTATTTGTTTTTGCTTAAGCGAGCCCGTGACCCCAAGGCGTTTCTTCACCGACTCCCACAAGTCAACCGGTATCATTCCTTTCGAGTAGAGTCGGTTCGGCATTCCATCGATGTTGACATGAACTGATTTTATATCTGGGCTGATAAATTTCTCAGAGTCTCGTGTTCCCCCTGTGTGGTTCTCTGTAAATAAACAAAGCACTCCTGTCATTGACTTTCTCGGTAGATTGATATGCTCGTTAATAACCGAGTCATTTGGCTTGGAGATGGTGAAAGTCTTGTGAAGAATGATGTTCTCATAAAAAAAGCCTTTCCCAACTTGATAGGACGCCGCTACCTCTCGAGCAAGGTATTCACTGGAAATGCATAGGTACTCCAGTTCAAGGTTTGTGATGGTGTAATTAGGCGCTGGTGTGGTGCTTGAGTAGACGACGATGTCTGATACGGGAGCGAGCGTAATCTCAAATGTGAGTGGGTGTGGTAGTGCCTTTGGGTAGAAGACACCATGGTCATTCAGAATAGGATGGTCTAGTGGGATCTTGTATTTCGTATTATGCACTGCCGCGAGAGCCACCTCTTTTGCATCTGAGGTAACCTTGTCTCCTGCGTTTGTTCTGAGTTTCCTCATGTTCTCCGACGAGATACCCTGTTTCAATAGATCCTCCCGTTCCTCCTTGGGGATGAATAGGTCATGATACGTTTGAAATAAATCGTATCGTTGGGTATCTTGCAGTGTTTCACCGCCGAAAAGAATCTTGAGCCTGGACACCAGGTTTCGGCCAACGTTGTTAACGAGAGTATTATTTGCATGCCCTGTGACGCCTAAGTCGAATAGTAAGGATACACTACCCGGAACGATGACCACATTTTCTGATAGCTGGGGGATGTTCACATACAAAGTCTCCCCAGGACTAGCGGATGAGGGATTGAGTGTGATTCGATTTAGCGAGGCTTCCGCCTTCAAACCGAAAGGCTCTCGTGGGATCCTGTTTGGGTTTATCCTCTCAGAAATTGCCTGCGACATCTTCGATTTTAAGAGAAGAAAGTCAACTCTTTAAATGAGTCATGAGAGCAGGTTATCCAAAAATATACTACAGTACCAGAGGGTACTGGAAAGGCTATGAAGCTATCGATAAATTGGCAGATGCTGCTAAAGTGGGTCAGTCTACATCTAAGAAGTGGCTTGAGAAACAGGCATTATGGCAAATCTATTTACCACCCCAAAAACATATCCCGAGACCGCATTGGGCTGTTGTCAAAACAAACTACATCCACCAGGCGGATCTATTGTTCTTATCTCACGATACTGTAAAACGAAAGACCTACAAATATGCGCTGTTAGTGGTGGATGTCGCTTCAAGGTATGTTGATGCTGAAGCGCTAACGAGTAAAGATTCAAGTGGACTCTCCAAAGCGTTTGAAAGAATCTATTCTAGGAAACTCAAGTGGCCAAATACGGTGATTGTCGACCCTGGCACAGAATTTATGGGTGATGTTACGAAACTCATGAAAAAGCATAATGTCCGGATTCAACGAAGTGAGGCTAAAAACCATAAAGCTCAATCTGTGGTAGAGCGGGCAAACCGAACTTTGTCTGAAAGATTGTATAGTCATCAATATGCGCAAGAGATGTTGTCAGAAAATGAAAGGTCAAGAGAATGGGTGAAGAGGATGCCAAAAGTTTTGGAAGCAATGAACAGTAAGCCAAGACGGATCAGTGGAAAAGAACCCGATAAAGCTGTGGGACTCAAAGAAGTCGATGTTAAACCCGTCGAATACAAGCAGTCTGTCGGACTTGACGAGGTGAGACTACCTCCTGCCGTTAAAGTAAGATATTTGCTCGCCCCAGGAGAAGACGAAGGAGGTGATAACCGTCGTGCGACGCACCCGGTCTGGAGTCTGAATATCTATGATTTATCGCGCAGTGTTGTTTCGGTTGGACAGCCCGTGTTGTACTACCTACCCGAGGGTGCACCAAGGAGGTCTTTCGTTAGAGAGGAACTTCAAGCCGTTCCTGAAGATACTGAGTTACCCCCTAATTCTGTGTTAGAATGATGCCCATTAGCAAAAGTATGTATACCATCTTCACAAATGATTCGCTTGTCATCCTCACGAGATAGGGCGACCTTGTTAACCGTTTCAGTGTAAACTTCGTGTTTACGGCTTCTAATAACATTCATTTTCCTCATCTGCGGTTGTTCATTGAGTAGGCAATCTTTGTAATCACCGAAACTGATGCACTTCTTAACGACTGCTCTCTTCACGCCCTTGCATTTCTTTTCTTCTCTCCCACCATCCATTTCGAATGCGTAGAGCTTGGCCCGCAGACCTACAAACTCGGTTATCTGCTTACCACCTGCTTCGTCTTTGAACTTACCGATGACTTTCTTGTTCACACCTGTCTCGATACAAGACAGGTGGTCCTTTGGATAGTTGCTCGTGTCAAACACAGATTTCACATCAGGGCTGATGTCCTCGTAAAAATCTCCTGTTTCAATCTCATACATCAAACTGTCTGTATCGGTAAATAAGAGCCTCGCCTTTTCACCATATTTTTGCTTGATGTAATTGAAATGAAAATCATACATTAGCGTCTTACTTAGATCCAGAATGGACATACCCAAGTAGACAGGTTTATCGAAGACTAACTTTGTTTTCTTCATGTGAATAGCAGCTAGACTCTCGCAAAAGATGGTGCGGTGTTGATAGTTTGGCTTCGATATCAACTTGCGAGCTTGGGATTCATTCGTGACCAGGCGGATGTCCACTCTGTTTCTGATGTTTTCCATGGTCTTCCCAAAAACGGAGTTGTTCATCAACTTGAAGAAGTCTTTCTCAAAATCGTTAGTCGCTCTCACCCTTAGGCCGGTGTTTAAGTCGATGTAGGGCTTCAGCCACGCAGACTCTTCGAAGGTGATACCCCTATGAATCTTGGTAACCTTCAGTCCAAGACTTATGTAGAGTCTCAGGGTCTCGTGATGAACCACGTACTTCGTCTTATCGTTGAGGTTTGGGATTAACTTTTCAACGTTATCAACCTTAACGGACTCTGGAGCTAATGGGTAGTCATTATGCAGGACATGTAGATGATGAGGATACTCCAAGTCAACCTCCAGAATGCATGGACGATCCTCCCAACCTGCTATCTCTCGGTCAGTCATCCATCTGAACCCATGAGTCGGCAGAGGTTTACTCATTGCCCAGCCGTATAAGTTGTTTGCATCAAGATATGTGATGTACTTTGTGGGTAGGTTGAGGTCATACTCCCCCATGTATGGATTGTTAGCTTTACCATATCTAGTAGACACCATGGAAACACCTCCGCGAACGCCTCTCTCGATCATGAGCAGCATGTCATAGTCTGTCAGCAACTCTAGACGCGCCTTGGTGATTTTCAAAGCAGCGTCCCATGCAAGACCAGGTGCTGTGTAATACCAGGCTGGGTCTAGACCATAGTTCCCGAGACAAACATTTCTGAAGCTATCGAAGACGTCGGCCAACAGTAACACATCAGATTCAAGATAGAGATCATGGTAATCCCTCATGGTCTTCATCTCGAAGGCTTCCCACACCTCCCGGGCGTGTTGATAATCTTCCTCCGATATGTCAGTGTCGTTGAGTCTGAAGTAGAACGCCTCTTTTGGTGGGAGTTGGGTCGCGTCGAGTTTGCCGATGTCGTCGAACCAGTCGTATGGGAAAACGCCCTTTCTTAACATCATATCCACCGTACCCCCAAAATACTTTTTAGCTTCAGCGATGTTCTTATCCGTTGGGGAAAGACACCTACTTTCAGCTAACAAGCAATTCTTACATCTATCACATCTACCAATACCCTCGAACCGAACGACCCTCCCATCTTTTACGTATCTCCTCACACAATCTCCGGGCTTACATACCTCACACTTCCCACACTTAGTAAGATCGCCAACTAAACTATCAAGGCTAGTTGCCATAAATCTAAAGGAGTCGATGAATCTTATGTCCCGTTTCATGTCAACCTGCTTACCCTCGACCACAATCTGTTTTGTAAACGAGATATATTTCTCTTCGTTGTTTGGTATACAGTTTATCCCGCCTTCTGATGTGCCGAGGTTCTTGATAAACAGATGACTGTCATACCCAGACAGATTGTGAAAGACGACAGGAAAGAACTTCGGAATCCTAAACTGAAGGTTGCATTCGTTGTGGGCAGCTCCTCTATACCTTCCTGTAAGGTGGCAGTGATCTAGAACTTTGTCCCCTCCTAACTCACCCTCACAGATGTGGCAGTGAGTGGCGTTGTTATAGGCGATTTCGTCCTTCAGAGTCGTCTTAACCCTCTTAGTGAACTTGAACTTATTGTAAACGTCCATAATGTCTGACTCTAAACTCCCTACAAACATCTGTGGGATATCCTCGTCGGGGGACTCAGCTGTGTGTCGCACAAGCTTGGGTGGAAATATTTGACCGTCAAAGCACTTGATGAGATAGCAGTAACCTGATGGTTTGTGCTTCTGGTATTGCTTAGTAAAGCTTCTCCCCTCATCCGGGGAACATGTGTCTATGTTCTCTGTAACGCTCTCAAAGTCGGCGTAGACAACGAAGGGGACTCGCATTTCCCTGGTGTGATTCTTAAAGTAAGCATGGAGGGGACCCCCATCTTCATCTACAGACATTTCAATCTTAACCTCCTCGTTTTTGGCGCAGTACTCGAGATGTTTTTCTAGTGAAGTCTTTGACCGGAATGATTTAAGACATCTATAGCAAAACACGCTTGTGTGTTGGTGATTATTGACCTGGGAGGATAGCAGTCTCGACATATTTTTAATCCAGCAGTAGTGACTTGTTTCATCGTTCGACATGAGAAGTAAGTTGATCACATTAGCTTTATGTTTCTTGCTTATTCTTAGAGGGTACACACCACCCTCATACCCGTAGACGTTAATTGCGTAGGGGTTTTGCTTCTCAAACTTATCAATCTGTCTTAGTGAAACGGGGAACTCTATTCCTGACCAGTTGAACTTCTAAGAGCTCTCTCTCATTTGTTTATTTAGTCTTTGGGCGTGTTCCTCTTTAGGAAACACGGCTGAGGTTACCGCCCATTTGAAACACTCATGATCGCTCTCGTTCTTAACATTGACGATCGCCTTTTTAGACGCTAATTTTGATGGTAGTGGAATAAAGGAACTTCCAGAAAGCGGTTTAAAGGGGTCGATGTTGATATCAAAGTACTCCACTTGATCAAACTGCCATCCGGAGCCTTGGTTTTGAAATTGCTCAACCGACTCAAGTATACGATTTGTCATCGTATTGAACGAGTCAGAGAAATCTGTTGACTCTGTTACCATCTCAACGTTGGAATGGAAGTATCCTGAGTTCTCATCAATCTGGCCGGTGGTCAGGTTTTCTTTTACGAATTTACAAGTAAAGATAAACTTGACTTTGATAGGCTTCTTTTGCCGATTGATTAGATCTAGAACCTTTGGTTTGACACCAGTGACGAACGCCTTGGGGTCATACCCTTCCTGCCCGTCTACCCTATGGGTCTTGAGATACCCCTTCAACGCTGTTTGTTTTTCTTTAGGTGCGAACCGCTCAACCCTCTTGAATATGCGGTCCACTTTATCTCTTAGACTGTTCACCCGCTCATCCACAGTCTTTTTCACAGACCCAGGGACATAAGATAACACCCAATCTGCGAACTTGCTTAACTCTTTCTTCACCGACGCGGCCGCATTCTCAGCGAGATGCTTGAGTGACGGAACCCCCTTGTTCCTAGGGGGGTGGGAAGGCCTGAGGATGGGGACATCAATCTCAGGTATCGGCTCATCGAGGATACTCGATGGCACGTCAGGGACCACACCACGCGGCGCACCACCCAACGCTTCGACGAGTTCTGCCCTACGCAATCCGTAGTAGCCTTCGATCCCTCGCTCTTTGGCGAGGGCTCTCAACTCCCTCACGGTACTCATGCTCATCTACACTATGTCACCCATGTCTTTAAACCACCCCAATTTTTTAGATGTGAGCCGAAGCCGGTTAATAAAGCGCGTGTGGCCGCTAAAACGTTCTTAGGGGGAGGGGTGGGGCCAAAGATCTTTCTTCTCAGGGGGAGGGGTGGGGCCAAGGCCAAGGTCAAGGTCAACTGGCCCAGAATCGGGCCGGTTAATATAGCGAGTGTGGCCGCTAATACACCCTCATGGGGGAGGGGCGGGGCTAAAGATCTTTCTTCTCAGGGGAGGGGTGGGGCCAAGGCCAAGGTCAAGGCCAACTGGCCCAGAATCGGCCCCCAAGGTCAAGGTCAAGGTCAACTGGCCCAGAATCGGCCTTTTACATCTACTAATGAGGCTGTCAATACATACTACAGTGTATTGCCCCAATTACGGACGGTTTTTGCATTTAGCACCATAACTTTATAGCAATAAATAGAACACTTTTGATATTTTGCCAGTAACAAGATTACACGTTAACCTAATAAAATACTTATAATATATATACATATTTTTTTCAAGTTTAGGGCGCCGTGCTCGAAAAGTATGTGTCACTGATTTGCCCTTATCCCGGTCTTGGTAAGATCTTTCATCCACGTTAATTACATTGAGATCGCTTTATTATCCTGGAAGAAATTAACAGAATACCACTCGTGACAATTGGTTTTAATCCGTTAGCAATTGATCCTAATCAAACTAAACTCATACAGATAAAGGGTCTTAGTAAGATCTCTCATCAACCTTAATTACATTGAGATCGCACTAATTAGGCTTAGAACTACCATTTACTATTTGCCATTCGCCATTTGCACTGACAACCTTTTTTGAAATAGGTGTATACAATATGTTTGGACCCCACCAAAATTGCATGTCCCCAGAACTCCCAAACATTTTACTGAAATCTGAAATGGTATTTTTGTCTTCTGTATCCAGTAAATTGATCATTACTGATCTAAACAATTTGTCAGGGCTAGCAAAATTTCCTATTTCTGCTCAAGACCTCCTATTTTTTTCCTTCTTAGCCTGAGATTTCTTTTCTTGAGCCGTCAACACTTGACACCCTAGTATAGTGGTGAATTAATGTGAAAATAGACATGAATGTGACTTTTATAGTACTGTGGCCCCCAGTATGCTCCCGCCCAAAATTACCATTGTAGAGTCCATTGTTGGTTGTCAGACAATGATCCCTAACTTGTGGTACCCCTGGGATGCATAATCAATTACACCCTTTGGTGACACTTGTGGTTGCTGACAGGTGTACCACCCTCTTCTACGCCAAATGTTCAAGATTGCTACAATGGAATGTGAATCTGAATAAAAAAAAAACATCCGGACTTTCTGGCGTCTACTGAACACAGCACTGCGAGAGCTTTCAGGAAATGACAACTACAGATTCAACCCAGCTGGAATTATGATTGACGAAGGGGGTGGGTGGTGGTCTTCCATCCCACTTGAGCTGCCAGATGGTACTATTGATCGTACGATCTCTTGTGAAAAACACTGGCAGTTCGCTGTGAAAAGGATGTCTACTGCTGTCCAGTCCACGTATGGTGTTGATATAGCTGATGAGTTTGTAAAAATCATGATGGTATGTGACAGGAGGAAATAAAAAACACTATTGAGGGAATTAGGAAAGGTACCCCCAATCCTCCCGAATTTCCAGATACAAAATAAGTTTGTATGGGAAATAGGGTCTTTTATCCCCTGGAAATTGAGAAAAATCCCCCCCCCTTGCCTCTGGAATTACCTCTGTGCTTGGGGTATGGATTGGTTTCTGGAAATACACATAATCAATAAAACGCTTGTGCTTTGTAAAATGCAGCCTCGTTCCTAGGGTCTTGTGGGTAATTTCCAAGATGGCAGGTTGGCGGCTGCGCTAGGTGACCAGCTTCAAAACAAATACTTTTGTTTACTTGACCGGACATTTTCGTATTTTGATAAAATTTGGTTGCAATTATATTTCAAAAGCGGTCTGATTAATAAAAAATAATAATGATGATAATGACGACGACGACGACGATGATGATTGAAGTAGACCCCGGCTACGAAGCGATTTAAGACCGGCCTCAAGGATTTCTTCCAATATTGATTATATTAAAACATTCTGGAACAGATCAATAATTACAGCATTTAGGCTAGATCTCGGGCATATTCCTACACATTCCGATCATAGTTGTGGAGCGATAGAGATTTACGGAATTAAACTTACAAGCAATGGAACATACACTTGAATCAATAATTACTACTACACAAAACATACAAAATCATGCGCTATAAAGCTAATATAACTTGATCATGGTACCTGAAGGATGGATCCCTGCGCGGTCTTGACTTTAACTTAACTATGCTCTAAACTTGCTATCTCCTCGTGTGCTCTATTGACTCTAACTGGTCTCAATTTACAGATGCCTTTTAAGAAGCAATTATCAGCTTGTGTCAATCAAACTTAATTACTTACATATTGAATCAGTCACTTAGAAAACAAACAGTGTTCGATGCGCTATCTACAACAAATCCTCGGGGGGCGCCAATGAGAAGGCGCTATTTGTTACTCTGCTTCGCTTATCAAGCAGCAGCGCTGGACGGACCTCTGATATTCCGCTCCGCTGGCTGTCTTGACTCTCACGTTCCGTACGAGTCCGTCTTGCCCGGGGTAGGTCTCCACGACGCGTCCAAGACTCCATTTTCACGTAGCGTCGTGAAACCCACTAGCAGGACAACATCTCCGACGCTCATCTGGCGACCTTCCTTCTGCCATTTGGAGCGGCCGCGACTGATCAGCGTTAGAACGTACTCTCGGATGAACCGTCTCCAGAAGTAGTTCACGATGAGTGCTTGACTTGCTTGATCAAACTCTCGTACATTCCTCCTTGATGGGGACTGTAGGGGGATATGAAGATCCAGTTGAACTTGTGCAGCATCGCAAAGTCTTCAAGACACTTCTTCTCATCGATGACTAGTTTGCTGAGTTCTGCTTCTGCTCCTACAAACGAGCCTCCGTTGTCTGAGATCAACGTCTCTGGCCATCCGTGGGTTGCGGCGAATCGTCTAACTGCTTGGAGGAACGCTTCCGCTGATGTGTTCTCCACGATTTCCAAGTGCACCGCTCGTACGGTCGCACAGGTGAAGATTGCTTCCCATGCCTTGATCGATTGCTTTCTTCCATACTTCAGTCTGAATGGCCCGAATAAGTCCACTCCTGTTACCTTGAAAGGCGGTGAGACTAACTGCAATCTTTCTTTCGGAAGATCAGCCATCATTGTAGTGTGTGGCGGTTGCTTTTGTTTCCTACAAGGCACGCATTCTCTTGTGATCTTCTTTGCAAGATTTCTCCCTCGTAGGATCCAGTACTTCGCACGCGGTTCAGACAGGGTTCTTTCTCGCCCTGCGCGATTCGTCATTTGATGCATCTCTCTCATGATCAGCGTCGAGATGTGATACTTCGCTGGGAGGAGTACTGGATACACTTGGTCATACGGCAGGCTGGTCCTGGTCACGGCTCCCTACCCTCATCAAGCCATCCTCGTCTATGAATGGCTACAGATTCGGGTAGTCTTCTGTCTTCATGGCTCGCTGACTGAACCGCAGCCAATACTCTTCAGCGGCTTCGATTTCTGCAGGTGCTAGGTGACTAGTTTTCTTCTGCTCTGGGTTCTTCACACTGGACTTGAGGTTGCTTACAAATCGCATACAATATGCGGTGATCCTCACAAGGCGACTCCATCTGGATTGGGATTGCGGATCTAGTAGTGGTTCCTCCTGGACGGCGGCGGCGATTGCACTTACTGGCGTCTCTTTCTTTCTTTCCGGATCTTCTTCTTCTTGGGTTACGGCCGCCTCGATAGGCCAATCAGCTCTCGGTTTCTTGAGGAAGGGTGGACCGCTCATCCATCTTCCTTTGCTTAGCTCTTCAACAGTGATGCATCTGCTTAGGTCGTCAGCTAGATTTTGATCCGTCGGTACATGTCTCCAGTGACCTTGTTCCCACTCGGACTGGATCTCGGCGATGAGAACACCTACGAAGGGCTTGAATGCGGAGGACCGGGATCTTAACCAGGACAGGACTATCGTGGAGTCCGACCACAAGACGACGCTCTCCGGCTTTGTCTTGAGCTCTGAGACGATGGTTTTCGCGAGTCTGGAGGCTACGAGAGCTGCCATCAGCTCTAGTCTAGGGACTGTTGATTGGCGCAGTGGTGCTACTCTGGCTTTCGCTGCCACAATGCGGACCTCTGGGCCTTGCGGAGTCGGCCAGACAAGGTAGGCGACGGCGCCATATGCCTTACAGCTTGCGTCGGCGAACACGTGAAGCTCTGATCGGTCGCCTGCGTTATGGGGCTTGAGACATCTCGGGATTTGGACCTCCTTCAGGCTTACGATCTCTTTCAGTAGTGAAAGCCACATGACAGTTGTTTCTTCTGGAAGGGGATCGTCCCAGTCGAACTGTTCTGCCCTCCAAACCTCTTGCAGCGCTACTCTTGCTTTGATCGTGACGGCTGACGCGAGGCCTAGAGGGTCATACAGCTGGGAGATGCTCGAGAGTACGGATCTCTTCGTCAGTGCTTTCAACTTCAAATCCCTCGAGGCGAAGCTTATTGTGTCTCTCTGCGGGTTCCATCCTACTCCGAGAGTCTTCGTGCCTTCTTCCCCATCGAGATTGACTGTTGGGGTCCCTAGTACTCCTTTACGTAAATAATGGAAAAGGAAACAGTTCAAAGAATGTTACCCAAATTCTGAGATCTTTCCTTCGTTCAATCAGAACGGGAGATTGGAAGTTGTACCTGAAATGCCTGTGTGATATGCATCCGTATCTCGCAGCGGCCGGTCATAACAACTACACAAAGTCCCTGGCACTGTTTATTCCAAGAATGCAGGACCTTGAGCGTACTCACCCTGAAGTGTACAGATCATTTACAGATTGCTTATTTCCTGTAAGAAGAACAGACGGCGCGTGGTGTGGTATGTTTACTGACTTATTTATTGAGCAAGTTCTTATGGCCGGGCTCAAGACAAGTGGCGGGCTGACGCGCGGACGTGGATTCGATGAACGTACCCGTCTCCTTTCTCTGTGTTCAAGACCAATATGCTCAGAGATAAGCCAGTGCGTATTCGAGATTGCAGGTTTATTACCAGATGATGAAAGCGGCCATCGTGACCTGACAGCTTCCCGAATTAAGAGGGACATGTCTGACATAGGAAAACTAGTTGATGTTTTTAACGAGCGCGGTGTTTTCAACACCTCCAGCACCAAACTCGTGAGCTTATCAACTGGCCTAATTGCCGACGATGAGGGGAATGCTGATGACGCAAAAGCGGTAGGAGATCAAGTTCTTCAGTCAATGGTTGGTAAGACTGTATCAGCGTATTCGTTCTCAAAGAAGAATCAAGTCAAGACCCTTGCCTCTGCTGCATACTTGAAAACTTTCTCTGGAGGACGAGTAGAACTGGATCCGCAACATTTGTATCAGCGCCTTCTGCTCATGGGTATCGGAGACATCCCTTTGTCTGAATTGCTCGCCTACGAACTGTGCTCTCTACCGACTGCTCTTTTTGACAACTACATGCGTATGAGGACCGGCGACAAAGCAGAACTAATTCACCATTTAGTCAAGCTCGTTCCCGAAAGTGTAGTTGCGACACTCCCCACTACAGACCTGCGGTATGTCATTGATGGAGGAGGGCTGCTTCACAAGTTCGCATGGCCAAAGAATTCGACGTATGCTGAAATATTCACCCTGTACGTTCGACATGTGTGTAGCAGCTACGCTAATGCCACGGTAGTTTTTGATGGATACCATGGCCCAAGTACAAAGGATGAAGCCCATCGACGTCGATCGAGCAACGACGTTGGCGCAGCAGTGTCTGTCACCAAAGAAATGCGCCTGATGATGTCCAAAAAAGCTTTCCTTGGAAATTCCACCAACAAGCAGGCCCTTATCTACCTCCTCGCTGACGAAATGGGTCGAGCTAGAGTCACTGTTGAACACGCCCCAGGAGATGCAGATTACAAGATTGGCCAGATGGCTTGTACATACGCCCTAGAAAGGCCAGTAGCTGTGGTTGCAGAAGACTGATGTTTTCCAGCTGCATCACACAGATCTTGCTGCCAGAAATGTATACATAGTCACTGCAAAACGAACTGTTTGTGCTAGCACCATCAAGCGCAGAGTGGTCACTCAGTTATCAGAGTCACTTCTTTTTCTTCATGCTGTCAGTGGCTGTGATACCACTTCAAGGCCATATGGAATCGGGAAAGTCGGGGTTCTGAAGAAATATGCTGCCCTTGCAGAATGTGCTGCAACTTTAGTTTTCTAAAGTGGCCATAGAAACAGCTGGCGAGAGGGCTCTTCTCATAATGTATGGAAGCAGTGGATGGTATGGAAGTGTATGATCTGAAAACCGCAAGGCTCCAGAGGTTTCAAACGAAAGTGGCCACAGCAGCAGGATAAGTACCCCCGGAGAAGCTTCCGTCGACATCAGACCCCTCCCGATTTCACAGTCACCGCGACTTTCTTCAGGTCCAGGCATGGAAAGGGAATGGTGTTTCTCCTGAGGAGTGGGGATGGCCGGTAACCTGCACAGGCTTTGTTCCTGTGCAGATGTCAGAGCCAGCAGCCCCAGCGCAGCTTCTGCGAAACATCAAGTGTAATTGCGGTGGTCATTGTGAGACAAGATTATGCACCTGCTTCAAGAACGGGCTTCAGTGCACTCCAGCGTGTGGCCAATGTAAGGGCATTGCGTGCCTCAACTCTCCTGAAGTGGATCGTGAGGAGTTTGATGACGATGTAGACCTGGCATAATCAGATTTCCGCATTTTAAAGAAAAATCAAAAGCGATTTTCGTCTCGGAAGAGCTGCGGCATGATATTATATATATTTAACGTGTCTATACTGCCCGAGTGTATGATTTCGGGAGAATTGGTCGCATTGAAAACAAGCATTGCGTCCTTGTAAATTGATTTTATTGCCTTTATTAAATCACTTAACAGCCATTATGCATGAAATATAATACCAAGTTATCTAAGTATCTAGTATTGGGTGTTTATTTGCTTTCACGTGAAATATGTAGGTAAAATTTAGCCTGAAGGCGATAATCTTGGATTTGGCGGCCATTTTGGATTAGAAAGCTTAAAAAAATGAAATGTTTTGCAAGCTCAGGTTTCGATTTAATGCCATTTTTAACATGTATCGAAATGCAATAAACATGTTTAGATCCTTTAATTTGCCATGTGTGATTGTGTAACTGTTTTGATTTGAGTTTTTGCTAAAAAATGGCGGCCATCTTGGATTTTCGATGGTTTCGACGAAGAGGTTGCCATTGTCAGATTCGGGTGGATTTTTTTGTGTGCACTATTTGGATGCATATAAACAGATCTAAGGTAAATTGGCTTTGTTACAAATTTTGTCGAACCTAAATCGTTCGTTTATTGGACTAAAAGTCAGACTGGAAATTTAGAGTCAGGTGGTTTGTATATATTGAAGGAGAGTTGGGGGGGGGGGGTTGCAGGTTGCGTTAGCCCCCCCCCCCCCCCCCCCCCTTACCCAAAAAAATATATTAAGCAAGCACTTCAACCTCTAAAAAATAAATTGAGCAACCTTTTGCAACGGATAAAAAAATGTTGAACAAGTTAGAAAAAGAAATCATGCAGAAGTTGAGACAAAAAATATGGTGCAACAAAAATTCCTGCAACCCTCCTCCCCATCTGTAATCTAATTGTTTGTCAATCCCTTAGTCATAAGCAAAACAGTAACATTTGCTGTAACAGCAGTGTTCATGAACACATAATATATAATATATCTTTGTTAGAGCATAACTATAGTCAAAGTCAAGCATTTTCGAGTTTCAGCATTCTGCAATATTCATTGCATTTATGCTCAAGGAAAAAACCTGTGGATAGCACCCGAGCTCAGATTACCACAGCAAAATAAAATTGGAGACGACTCATCATCCTCAATTTCACGTAGGCCAGAACTTGCGACTTCTGGATCACACAGGTGATATTTGATCCCTTGTATGTCCACTAATATATAGATTTAGGCACTGCCTAAAAGCGGAGCCAGCATTGAACACCTTTTGTATTGACTGATCGAAGTATTTTTGGGGGATCTAGGATCCTGCTCTTTACTGAGATTTATTGGACCAACCAAATGGATCCAGGCCTTATTCAATAATTTAAATTATGCAGTACATCAAAGTTAACAAACACAATTCCTGGAGTAAATATGGCTGTCAAAGTTGTCAAGAGTCTAATGGTAAATTCTTATTTCCCCACCATAGAAGTTCCATTATGAATTTTCTTATAATCAAAAAATACTCCGACAAGCTTTGCCCTTGTGCAGAATATGTCATGGATGTAACAGAATTTCAAAGATTCCAAATAATATATTTAGACTGTTTAAATGCCATAATGTAATTTGAAGGTATCAATTTAGTGGTGATTCTCTCCTTTATTGGACTGAATATTCATAAAAATGTCTGGAAATTAAAATCCACAAATGTATCTCCTTCAATGCATTACATATTGGTGCACCCACCCTTTACCATATAGTGGCCTTGTTGTTGTTGGCCTACTCCAAAATGAATGCAATGGAGAAAAAACAGAGATGTATTTTTTTAGGGTTTGCTTCCAAAATCAAAGACATCACTGACAGTGCTAAAATGCTAACTTCTAATTTCAAATCAAACCCTTTCATTGATCTATGTTTGGGGTAGAGAGGAAACAGCAAAGAATATCAATTGACTAAAAAAATAGTCGACGGGAGAGGAGAAATAAAGGAAATCGACTCAACTTGAAAGGTTTGGTGAAAAAAATATGAGTAATGAAAATAATTTGATTGGGCATTTATTGACATTTCCCCTTTCCCATTATCTTAACCCTTACACCACCACAGGCCTCTAGAGAGGCCATGTCTATGCTATTCAAGCCATGTGGACAGAATCCTATTATTGAAAAAAAACAAGGTTGTTGCTAGTGTTATAAAGTTATAAAGTATCTTGCCCTAAAAAACCCTTCCCCTCATAAGTCCCATTAATGTACATTTGTAAAGCTAAATTCTGACAAGCTTTGTCATTGCGAAGAACAAGTAATGGATGAAACAGGTTTTTAAAGATAGAATATAGTGTAAGACACAATTTTAGATAAAATCCAATACAGAAGTATTAAATAGCAAAGAGCATCAATTGCATAAAAATAGTCAACAGGGAGAAGGAAAAACAAGAAATATGACTCTTTAAATGTTTGAAAAGAAAATATAATAACTATAATCTGATAATTATATTCAGTACTTTTCTAAAAATATCCCCATTCCCATTATCTTTAGGTTGATAGGAAACTGTTTTCATTACAGATTTATTTATTTAAAAAGCAAAATTTTGTTTTTAGATTTATATAATATATATGGTGGCCCATTAACGCCATAGCATATTTGTCAAAAATATATTTTTTTTTACTTTGTAGATTTTATTTTATTCTTTTATTTTTTTTATTTTACTTCATCAAGAAAAAAAAACTCTTAGTATGGCCCACTAACGCCATAGAAAAAAAAAGTTGTTGTTCCTGTAGTTAGGTTTCAAGTCTGTCAGTATTATGTTGACGACCATAGCACTGGACTAGCCAGTGCCTCTGGCAGATAGGAGACATCAAGAACCATGGCCATTTGACAGGTGAGTCAAAATTATGTTAACTGTACCTTGTACCTATCCTGAAATAAACAGCTGCTGCTGTTGTTGTTGTTGTTGTTGTTGTTGTTGTTATTATTATTATTATTATTATTATTATTATTATTATTATTATTATTATTATTATTATTATTATTATATCTTGCTTCTGGTAAATGACTCAATCTAATTAAAATGTGTCTTTTTGTACAGATAAAAAAATCAGGCTGTTGACTACTTAACAGTGTTCTTGTCTCAAGAATTGAATCCAATGTACTACCATCCAACGTGACATGTAGGAACTGCATTCTATCTATCATATAGTATTATATGAAAAGCAGCAAGACATCTTAAGATGAAGATCCAAAAAAGGCATTAGAAACAGAATGTTACCAACAAGTGGTTATAATAATACTGAAGGTCTATCAGAAACTACTGTTGAAGACACTACTACTATGCTACGAACCAGAAGACATGTATTTTGTTAGAGTCTCCAACTGTATTTACCTGTTAAGAGCCTTCTATTTGGTGCTACAAATGGATGATATTACAGCTGCAATGTATTGGACTGATTGGACATGCTGAGTATTATATAGCTGTTTCACAGTCAACAGAAGAACATTTACACTTCAGAGAACTGGAACTGCATCACTACAATTCACATTTTACTGGCAATTTTGAAGGATTTTATCCACTATAATCTGGGTAAAACAAAAGTTATATAAAGTTATATAAGTTAATGTATGACGCTAAAATTCAGTTTTTAAGTGGTTTTTAAAGCAACCCTGAACGGCCGCATTACAAAACGCCAGCTAGATATTTTTGTCACACATCAACACATATATCAATATCTAGAACCAATTTCGTATCTTTAATCCGTATATCATCGGATATACAGGGCTCTGAAGTATCAAAATTCCATGCCTGGGACATGGCTGTATTTGGGTGCGTGTATTTTTTAATTGATTCAATATTTTCATTTTTTATTTGCTTTATTGCATAGAAGGGAAATTTTTCTGGCTTAGATTACCGACGAGGCTGTCAGCGCCCTAGTAAAAACACTCATTTTCAGCCACGTACATCGCCCCGTTTTGCGACCAAATAAGGCAAAAAGGCGCCGGGGTGTAATCCTTCGAAAAAAATTGTTTTCGATTTTTTGAATGCAAATACGTACTAAGGGCCCTAAAACAAGCCTGCATACTGAATTTGAGCCGAATCGGACGACCCCCGTGTCCGACCAATGCCCGAATGAGCCAGACTATGACTCTTAAGTTCTGGCTAGGGACCCAACTCGAAAACCATTTTGGTTCATTTAGGCCCTAGGCATTTCCTTACAATTATACTACTATATTTCTTCCTGGAATGACTCCAAATTTAAACATAGAAAATTGCAATGAGATATAGTCTCGAAAACAAAAAAATAAATTAAATAATAAAAAATAAATTAAGAATTATGGAAATGCGAATAAAGTATTGATTGATTGATTGATCTTAATAGTGTCTACTAGTCTATTTGACAATAGAAATATAAGAAAGAACCCTACATAGTGTCTACTAGTATGTAATAGCACAAAACCTATTTCACAGCCGAATGAAAACACTCTATAAGAAGCTTACTTTAGTAATTTAGTGACGTCGATTGACCGGCTGACCTCATATGCGAAGGGGCATTAAACTTATCAAATTTCAGCAGCTTTTCGATGCGACCGAGGCCAAATATCATCATCAGTTTTTTCAAACTACCGAGTTTAATCTTCGTTTGAGAAATTCAGAGTCATAAGGTGAAATATAGAACTATTTTTGACGCCTTTACACAAAATCGAGATGGCAACTTGTCACTGAGGTCTTTGAAAGGGTAGGTAATTCACTACGCACGGAAGGGGTGACAAAATGCGTTGCTGAACAGACAAAATAGCTGAAGAGGAGGGGAGGGTAAAAACTGCGTTTTATCGCTGAAAGGAGGAAAAAAACAGAGGGTGATTTCTGACTCTGGTCGCCCGAGTAATTACAATTTTAAGCTGCTTATAATCTTACAAAGAAATGAAAACTCTATTTAATCAACCTTATGATATATTTTCAGATTAAACACTGTATACGTACTCACTTTACAATACATTAAAGAAAATGCCTCCATTTCTGTCCAAAACTCACAAGCAAACCCAACCTCGTTCCCTGGGCCATCTCGGCCGACTCTGGGTTCAGGTTCAAGACTGACCTGGGATACCAGGCCACACCTCTTAGTAAAATTATTTGTCTAACCAAAATAACGCTCTATGCCAATATAAAACTAGCCTCCCTATGCAGAATGGGCACGAGTTAACCTTGGCACAAGGTCTAGTTTCTTATAAAAGGTAACTTACTATATAGATTTAGGCACTGCCTGAAAGCGGAGCCAGCATGACTTTTTTCAGCATAAACTTGCGTAGAATCCTTCCCTGCACTTTCATTATGCATATGTTCCACCACCCACAAAAAGGCACCATATGTAAAACGTATAAAGATTGCATGTTCTATAAATACTGCAATTATTATTAAAAGGTGTCCTCCCAATCCTCCTAGGGAATACATAGAACAAATATGTTTTTGTTCTAGGTAAAAAAAGTATTTATTGACATTACTAAGGATATGATTAACTAAACTATACTTGATAGACAAGTATAAATTAAAAAATAAATTTATGCTTTGATTAACAGAGAAGGCCTTCAGGTGTGAAGGAAGGTCATATTTATTTTAAAATGAGGATCAATTAAAGTTCCTCACAAAAAACTGGGTGCTATTTTATTGTCTTCGAAATTAAAAACAATAAACAAATACATATCAAATTCCTATACATTAATAAGTATATCAGCAAATCACACTATCATAGTGGATTTGAGGTAAAAGTACTCATTCCCTGCCTGTACGGTCCCAATTCATTTTACTTTTTTAAATTACTTTACTTAACTTGCAAAGATAGGGCTTTAACATTTTCTTTCTCTTGTGTAAGTTTTTAAGTGAGCAATTCAAATATTGGAAAAATATCTTTATTAACCTTCTCTCTTGTGCTTTAGAATGTAACTTTGCTAAGGGTTGATTAAAAGCACTCCAATATATTTGAAAAAATTCTGACTACATTATTTTATTATACAGTTAAGAACCACATATAAGAACCTAGAAAGAACCTGTTAACCTAAAATAATCAAATTAGAATCCTTTTTATAAGCATCTATTTAGCCTATAATTTAAAATAGGTTGAAATAGGAAAATTGATTTCTAAATAGTTTTAAATATGATCTTAAGGGATCATATAGAGACCTGTTTTTGTTTTTTATGATTAACTTACTACCTCAACTACTTTACCATGAGTCATTGTAATAGCAAGAGACTATGAACCTAAAAAGCCGAAATGTCACTAACCACACATTATACAAGAACCTGCCAGGCTAACTAAAAACTAGGTTTTTTACTTTTATAACTCTAGTTCATTTTTTAGAACAATTTTTCCATCAAAATATTATCTTACTTTTTGTTACTTTATATGTGTTTATTTTTGGTGACCTACATAAAATACCAATGCCTTATATGTACATCCTGCCCTGTGTCATGCCTCTTAGCCAGCAGCTTGTGTCTCAACTTGATTTCAGAATCTCTGGCTGAGATTAACCAGAAGAAGTTTGGAGAAAAGCATTTAAGAAAAAACTGGTAATTTCCTTACGATACAAATATTATACCACAAAAACCTAATTCATAAAACCTAAAACTAAAAATAGTCCCAACTATCTCTAAAATGATACCCATTACAGAAAACGAACACATGAACTTTGCTGTCTCATAAAGCTCTATGATTTGATGAGCCAGAGGTTTGGGCTGGGTCGAGTAGGCATGAAGACCGGTCAGGTTTCTGTGTAGCTCCGTAAACTTCGTACAAAATATAACTACAAATTCGGGACTGGCCTCAAATCTCCCAAATATCAGAGCCAAATGTATAAGGGGGCTGGAAAACGAAAAAAGATTAGCTCGAGTTCATCACAAACCGACGAGGGTGAAGTAAATGGTCTTCTATCGTGTGCCGGAGAGTGTAATGGCTGCCGCGTAGTTCTTGACGGGATAAATAAGAAGTTGGATATTATTCTCGCTCTCGATGTAAAGAAGATGAAAGAGGACATTGACGAACTCAAAAAAAATGGTTAGATTTTAAGGATGCTGAGCTTGAAGTGGGAAAGGAAAAGACAGTGCAGCTGGAAAAGGATATAACTACCTTGAAGCAATCTGTCGAGATTCTGAAAGGAAATTTGGAGGAGGTGAAATACAACTTCTTATTTATCTCGTCAAGAACCACGCGGCAGCTATTACACTCTCCGGCACACGATAGAAGACCATTTACTTCACCCTCGTCGGTTTGTGATGAACTCGAGCTAATCTTTTTTCGTTTTCCAGCCCCCTTATACATTTGGCTCTGATATTTGGGAGATTTGAGGCCAGTCCCGAATTTGTAGTTATATTTTGTACGAAGTTTACGTACTCTTAGCCAGAAAGAAAAATGGAACTGTATTTGTTTTTTTTCAATGTTTTCTCCTTATTTTGGGGTGTTACTGAGCATAAAGTATTGCGATTAGCAAACATAGTTACGATGTAAGAAATTTGCAAGTCAAGTTATAACAATGTTCAACAGTGGTGAATTAGGCTTTGGGATAATGTCCTCAAATGTCAGGGGAATACGTGATTCTAAGAAGAGGAAAAAAATTGGATTGCTAAACATAAAGGCCTTAGCGGAATTACTTTCCTACAGGCATCTCATAGCTCTAAAGATTCGTTGCGATTTTTTCATGTCCCATGGCACCACGGACAGCAGGGGAGTGGCAGTGATATTTGGTTGTGATGTGGATTATAAGATTCTCAACACATGCATTGATCCTAATGGGCGCTTCGTAATCTTGAGTTGTATTATTCAAGGTAAAGAGTTTTTGCTGGCAAATCTATACGCTAAAAACGATGAAAAAAATCAGGTTCCTTTTTTCTTCTTTGATATTGAATTGGAGGCATACGGGGGCGATCCGGTTATTAAAACGCGTTCTGTTGATGCGGTAGAAAGTATTATGGATGAATTAGATTTGTGTGATATTTTTAGGGTACGACACCCAGATAGTAAGAAATTCACATGGCCAGGCAAAGCACAGGGAAAAGCTTCTAGGAAAAAAGGAATCAATCTTCCGAAGGTTGGACTATTTTCTTATATCAGACTGTTTGCAACCATATGTTAAGAAAAGTGAAATTATCCCGGTACCAGCCACGAATCATTCGGCTATAACTCTGAGTATCAACTCTTTGCCTGGAGAAAAACATGGCCCATCTTTTTGGAAATTTAATAAATCCTTAACTAACGACAGTAAGTATATTGAGGCATTTTGTATCAACCTTTATGGGGGGGGGACTGGGTAGTTTGAGTGAAACCCCCCTGGGGGCCGCGGCGGCCCCCTCCGACTCCCCCAACCCCATCTTAGGCTTGGGAGGCGCGGCGTGCCCCTCCGAGCCCCCAGCCCCTACCCTCCTTCTATATATCAAGCATATAATGTTTCAAGTACATAAATAGTTAGGGCAATTGTTCATGTAGGCCGGGCGCGGTTCGAGTACAGGACTCTTTGGGGCAATTGTTTATAATAGCGCGTTTTTGGTCAGGGCTACCCCGGTTTCGGCTACCTTTTTGGAGTTGCCCAAAACTTCGAATTAGAGGATTGGTAGCCCAAGGTACACAGAGCAACCAAAGAATTGCCCTAGGAAGTAGAGCTACCACAATGGCAGTACAAGCAACGTTCCAGACCATGGGAATGTGGACCGAAAAGGCCGTGGCAGCCCACCTTCTCCTGGAAAACACGCACAAGAGCAATCTTGTGCCCGACATCGCCCGGGTCGACTACCTAGCCGGCAACCTGGGCCGCACACACCTGCGCCCCCTAGAGGGACTTCCGACGTTCGTCGACGACATATACGTCTTTAACTACCTGCGCCGTGAAGACTGCGTAGTCTACAGCGGAAGCCTCTCTTGCACGACCGGAGAGGGCGGTGCCGCGAAAAACACAGTCCACCGGATCTCGACCGCTGTATACGAGAGTCTGGGAAAGGCCCCCGACGGCACCGCCCGAGGCCACATACAAACGTGCATCGTCCACACGATTGCGGTCGAGAAAGGACAGAGGGAAGTGCAATCCGGGAGACCATCGCCCGGATCGAGTTCAACACCGACCTGGCGAAGTGGCAAGAGCTATACCCAGGAACCGAACCGGCTGGCCACTTCGTGGCAAAGGTAGATGTGTCCGAGATCCCCATGGACGAGCTACAGGCCTCCTTGCTGGCGTTCGAACGCCAGCTGTTGCGCGACGGCTGTACTCCATCGACTACACAAGAGACTTCTCGGGGGTCCTCGACCGGGAGACGCTCGAAGAGCACCTCGCTGCCGCCATGCGCGCAGACCCTACCACGATACTGGCGAACACCAATAGCGTGGGGAAGCACGTCTGCACCTGGATCCGCACAAGCAATGCCGGCTACACGGTGCGCACGAAGCTTTACAACAAGGTCGTATCGAATTTCGAAGCGGGCGAGGTCCGAAAGCCAATTGGCGACCATCTGGCAGACTATGTCGACTGCCCGAACAAGCACCTACGGCAGACCTTCGTGCACCCAGATGTGCATGCCAGAGGATGCATCCGGATCGGAGTCTCTCTCTACGCCTGCAGCGGGCGGGACCTCTTGGCCGACACTGCTACCGAGTTGGTGGAAGAGGCCTTGGCCCTGGTATCCCCCAAAGATCTGCCGGAAGAAGAATGCCTCTTCGTGGTCCAGCCACGGGCCAAGCAGTGGGAGAACCTGGCCACATGCCTCGACCGGTGCCTTGTGCTGTCCGACCGACCACAGGACTTGATCTTTGTGGCCTGGTATGCGCACACCACAACGGGTAGGGTCTCGGGCGTCCGGGTCCCCCCCACCAAGGCAAGCGCAGATGCAGACGCGACCTGGGAACGGGTAGTAGAGTGGGCCGCAGCCGACTTCGGATTTTGGGCGTGTCCAATCTTCCGGGTCGACATCCTTGCGGCAGACGAGGAAGGTGTGGAGCTGGCCCCGCTTCGATGCTACACCAAGGACTCCGACGCGATGGTGTTCTCGATAACCATTGTCCTTGGAGAGAGAAAAGGGTGGCACGTGTAAAACCGACGCCTTGGATAACTAAAGAGGTATTGCAATTAATTCAAAAACGTGATGCGCTGTTAAAGAAAGCTCGTCGTTCTTCCCTGGCTGATGACTGGGATTCTTATAGGTCAGTACGTAATAAAGCGTCTAATGCAATTAAATCTGCAAAGTATAAATTCTACAATAGCTGTTTTGAAGAAAATAAATCCAATCCTAAAGGAGTCTGGAAAATTATCAAATCGCTTATGGGTACTGATGAGAAAACAGAAAAACGCTCCACTTGTAATCTGAGTGCCAATGATTTTAATGTACATTTTACATCCATTGCTGATAGCTTGAGAAATCTACTACCAAGTGTACCGTTTGACATCTCAAAGCTGGAGCACTTTGTACTTTCCAGAAAGGACCCTGAAACTGTTTTCTCGATACCGCGAATCCCTATTGGTTTTACAATTAAGTGCACCAGTCCCTTAGATTCAACTGAGGAGTTCCAAATAAGAAATTTCGAAATCGCTCAAAATTGGTTTAAAGTTAGCCCCTGGTTCTCTTATCATGGTTAAAAAGTTTGAGTTACATACAATAAATATTTTTCGAGAAATTCCGAATTTACGATTTTGCCTATAAAATCGCCGATTTGGGGGCATTTTTCACCTTTCGTACAAAATCGCAAAATATTCTTTAAATATACGCGGAATTAAAAATAGCGATACAGATCCTTAGAAATGAGTTGATAAGGTATAAATCGAGTGGTTTCTTTACTTTTTCCGGCAAAAAAAGTATATTTTATTGCTGTCTAAACATGTCCATAAAAAATGTCGACTTGAATAATAGCTTAAATTAGGGGCTTATAAAACCGATGGTACATGGATTTTCGCAGAAATTTTGCATTTTGAGCAAACATTGGTGTTATTTCTTTCGATTCAGCAAATAAAAAATTGGGGGAATCAAATTCCCGAATTATAATGAAGCCGAACGCAACCCCATGTCGAGCTCAAATAACACGCGATTTTCTTGACAGCCGTCTTTATTAGATACACATATACCTGTTTGTACAGGAGAAAAATCACAGAAAATAAACTCTACCCTTGCTGTATACTTATCTCAGATGCAGTATAATTGTCTTGGTTCATCCTTGGAAGTTACTGGAAGTCAATAAAGACATTACAATGAAAAATATTTGCTATTTTGTACAGACTTCAGTTCAGAATGCCTGCCGGAATGGCAAACTTTGAAGGATTTGTTTGGGTTTTAAAGTTTCTTTACGCTCAATTGAAGTAAAAGGTATTCAAGCACGTCAGTTCTTACCTTCTGCCAAGAGGTTTTTAGGGAAAAAGCCGATTTGTAAGATTAATTTCAATGCAAAGGTCAAGTACTACAACACGAGTCTTGTTTCAGATGACAACAACTGATCAGCGGTCTGCCAGATGAAAATGCGTGACTTTCCACAGGTATCCTAATCCCGATAAGAACATACCGTTTTGAGTCCTAGTCTTTCTTCATTAGAAAATCATATTTAAAAAAAGGCGATATCATGTCTTGTTTGTCTATTTTCAAAAACATCTGATGATTTGGTAAAGAACTTAGGCGTAAGAGTAAAAATTGTATACGTTACGTTTATCTGAATATTAGTTGTGTGCGCATGAGCACTGCTTGATTACTGCAGAAATTTTTATCAATAATGGGAGCGGGTCTTTGTAAAATGAAGACAGGACCTACGCGGACCAGACCTCGGCGGACCGGGTTATTTTTATTTTATTTTTTTTTTAATACACAAACATATGTGAAGAAACCGTTTAGCTACTTAGTAATCCACACCACCCTATTTACCATCTTCCATAAGTCACCCCTTACTCAATTACTATTTTTACCTTTTGTTAGTTAATCATCAATGAACTTTGTACATATACTAGCTGTAACATGCCATTGTAACTCATTTCTAACCTCAAGCTGAAGAAGGCAGGTATTGGCCAGCCGAAATATCGTTCTAAAAAACATAAATCTGCGTTGTTGTCGACTTTTTCTTTTAAAGGTTTTACCTTTTGCGTGGGAGTCCCTAGGGTAAATGTGCAGTTGTTGCTGGTCGCCGGTGGGACGGAGTTTCTTTTTTATTACGGACTTGCTCCAGGTGACTGAAGTAGTTTGAAAAATCGGTAGCTGGAAAATCGGCGACTACCGTGAGAATAGTGACTTTAAATGGGCTGCTTCGCTACTTTGTAGCAAGAGAAAACAAATATCACTCTGTCCAACCACTGATGAGCTGTCAGTTAACTCAATGTAAACTGTTGATTGCCGTTAGAACAGTAACCCTCTATGGGCTACTTCCCTTCTGCACAAGCACAATCGTAGATTGCCGTGAGAACATTAACTCGTTATTGGCTACTTTGCTTGATATAACAAGAACAACAACTGTGCAATGCCAACAAGACTGCCTGGAAAAGGGTTACAAAATCAGTTGGAGCTTGCGACAGATTGAATGAACATGTCTATGATTCCGATACAGACGACGATCTACTCCCCGTGTTTGAGGGGTAAAATAATACTTTCGCTAAACGAAAGATATAATGCTGATTGACATTGTTTTAATGCGAGGGATGTTTTAGCCTGTGAGCTAGTCTGTACTTTTGCGCAAAGTCCGTAATGAAAAATCAATCTCCGTCGCATATCCCCCCCCCCCCCCCCCCCACATACACACACACACACACAAACATCGGAACACACATAAACTAATATAAGGAAAGCAGAGGTGCACGATAAATAAGTCGAGTCTACGAAACGGGAAGTTGAGTTGAAATAGGGGAAATAGGGACTCCCCAAAATATGCCCAGGGGGGGTGGGGGGGGGGGGGGGAGGGGGGATGCAGGGTGTGCGCCCACAGCGGCCGAGGGTCCACTTTCGGTTCCCAATTGACCTGCTATTTGTAGACAAAACTATAAAGCATAAGCTAGATAACCCTGGTATGTAGCCAAATCCGACAATAAAAGTCCCGTGAAGATACTGCAAAGGCATAAAAAATCCCTCTTTGTTCTTTCGGGGGTAGTCAGATTTCTATTAGAGAACTCATTTCACTCGTCGTCGCCTTACTCGTCCCCTCTCAAACCAGCCGAATTCCGAGCTACGAACAAGCAACCATTGCCTGGGCTACCTGTGATTACATTTGCGTTTCAAGAGTCACCTACGCGCGCGCTTAACAAATACTCCGGTCGTTAAATCATGATTCACTTACCAGCTCTAGCAAGAAGAAGTTCAAACTCAGTTTAAAGTTTTTAGCTTATGCTTTATAGTTTTGTCTACAAATAGCACGTCAATTGGGAACCGAAAGTGGACCCTCGGCCGCTGTGGGCGCACACCCTGCATCCCCCCTCCCCCCCCCCCCCCCCCCCCCCCCGGGCATATTTTGGGGAGTCCCTATTTCAACTCAACTTCCCGTTTTGTAGACTCGACTTATTTATCGTGCACCCCTGCTTTCCTTATATTAGTTTATGTGTGTTCCGATGTTTGTGTGTTTGTGAGTGTGTATGTGGGGGGGGGGGGGGATATGCGACGGAGATTGATTTTTCATTACGGACTTTGCGCAAAAGTACAGACTAGCTCACAGGCTAAAACATCCCTCGCATTAAAACAATGTCAATCAGCATTATATCTTTCGTTTAGCGAAAGTATTATTTTACCCCTCAAACACGGGGAGTAGATCGTCGTCTGTATCGGAATCATAGACATGTTCATTCAATCTGTCGCAAGCTCCAACTGATTTTGTAACCCTTTTCCAGGCAGTCTTGTTGGCATTGCACAGTTGTTGTTCTTGTTATATCAAGCAAAGTAGCCAATAACGAGTTAATGTTCTCACGGCAATCTACGATTGTGCTTGTGCAGAAGGGAAGTAGCCCATAGAGGGTTACTGTTCTAACGGCAATCAACAGTTTACATTGAGTTAACTGACAGCTCATCAGTGGTTGGACAGAGTGATATTTGTTTTCTCTTGCTACAAAGTAGCGAAGCAGCCCATTTAAAGTCACTATTCTCACGGTAGTCGCCGATTTTCCAGCTACCGATTTTTCAAACTACTTCAGTCACCTGGAGCAAGTCCGTAATAAAAAAGAAACTCCGTCCCACCGGCGACCAGCAACAACGGCACATTTACCCTAGGGACTCCCACGCAAAAGGTAAAACCTTTAAAAAAAAAAGTCGACAACAACGCAGATTTATGTTTTTTAGAACGATATTTCGGCTGGCCAATACCTGCCTTCTTCAGCTTCAGGTTATAAATGAGTTACAATGGCATGTTACAGCTAGTATATGTACAAAGTTCATTGATGATTAACTAACAAAAGGTAAAAATAGTAATTGAGTAAGGGGTGACTTATGGAAGATGGTAAATAGGGTGGTGTGGATTACTAAGTAGCTAAACGGTTTCTTCACATAATCAGATGTTTTTGAAAATAGACAAACAAGACATGATATCGCCTTTTTTTAAATATGATTTTCTAATGAAGAAAGACTAGGACTCAAAACGGTATGTTCTTATCGGGATTAGGATACCTGTGGAAAGTCACGCATTTTCATCTGGCAGACCGCTGATCAGTTGTTGTCATCTGAAACCAGACTCGTGTTGTAGTACTTGACCTTTGCATTGAAATTAATCTTACAAATCGGTTTTTTCCCTAGAAACCTCTTGGCAGAAGGTAAGAACTGACGTGCTAGAATACCTTTTACTTCAATTGAGCGTAAAGAAACTTTAAAACCCAAACAAATCCTTCAAAGTTTGCCATTCCGGCAGGCGTTCTGAACTGAAGTCTGTACAAAATAGCAAATATTTTTCATTGTAATCTCTTTATTGACTTCCAGTAACCAAGGATGAACCAAGACAATTATACTGCATCTGAGATAAGTATACAGCAAGGGTAGAGTTTATTTTCTGAGATTTTTCTCCTGTACAAACAGGTATGTGTATCTAATAAAGACGGCTGTCAAGAAAATCGCGTGTTATTTGAGCTCGACATGGGGTTGCGTTCGGCTTCATTATAATTCGGGAATTTGATTCCCCCAATTTTTTATTTGCTGAATCGAAAGAAATCACACCAATGTTTGCTCAAAATGCAAAATTTCTGCGAAAATTCATGTACCATCGGTTTTATAAGCCCCTAATTTAAGCTATTATTCAAGTCGACATTTTTTATGGACATGTTTAGACAGCAATAAAATATACTTTTTTTGCCGGAAAAAGTAAAGAAACCACTCGATTTATACCTTATCAACTCATTTCTAAGGATCTGTATCGATATTTTTAATTCCGCGTATATTTAAATAATATTTTGCGATTTTGTACGAAAGGTGAAAAATGCCCCCAAATCGGCGATTTTATAGGCAAAATCGTAAATTCGGAATTTCTCGAAAAATATTTATTGTATGTAACTCAAACTTTTTAACCATGATAAGAGAACCAGGGGCTAACTTTAAACCAATTTTGAGCGATTTCGAAATTTCTTATTTGGACCTCCTCAGTTGAATCTAAGGGACTGGTGCACTTAATTGTCTTCAAACTTTGAACTTAAGGAAAGCTATGGGTATCGATAAATTCAGTGCAAAGATTCTTAAGCTGGCGGCACCTATTATTGCACCCTCAATTTCAAAGCTGATGAACTACTCTATCGAAAGTTCCGAGTTTCCAAAACGATGGAAAACGGCCAAAGTTACCCCTTTATATAAATCTGGTGATCATATGGACAAGAATAACTACCGCCCTATATCCGTCTTGCCCATCCTGTCTAAGCTTCTTGAGAGACATGTTCACAATCATTTTTATGATTATCTTGTCGAAAACAAATTATTATATGCAAGTCAATCTGGGTTCCGCAGGCATCATGGAACTGAGACAGCATTAATTAAAGTAGTAGATAATCTCCTCTTTCAATTGGATAAGAACTGTGTAAGTGGTATGCTCCTTATTGATTATCGAAAGGCTTTTGACATGGTTGACCATATTATCTTGATGTCAAAGCTGAAAGCCTATGGTTTAGACAAGAACACTACGTCATGGTTTGAATCCTATCTACGGGGAAGGCGACAATTTGTTTCTATTGACGGCGTGGACTCAGATCTTTCTGTTATACAACATGGAGTTCCTCAAGGAAGCATTCTTGGCCCTTTGCTTTTTGTTTTATTCATCAACGATCTTCCTTTTCATATTAGTTCACCTAAAGTGAAGATAGATCTTTATGCGGATGATACTACTATCTCGTTTTCAACCGATGTCAATAATACTTCCAATTTAGAGAACACTCTTAATTCAGTGATGAGGGATGTGGAAGTATGGACCAATTGCAACAAACTTCCAATAAATGAGACGAAGTCAAAATCACTACTTGTGACTGGTAAACGCCTTGGAGAGAAAGCACCACACAGTAAATTATCCATTTCGACATCTAATGGAAACACCCTTGAATCAGTGGAATCAGTAAGACTCCTTGGACTGGATGTGGACAGTAAATTGACCTTTTCGGATCACGCTGAAAGGACATACAAGAAAATTGCAGGAAGAATCGGCGTACTAAATAAGATCAAAGGTTGTCTACCCCTCAAACAAAGAACAAATTTCTATAATGCCATGATCAAATCTTTGTTTAGCTATGCTGGGACTGTTTGGCAAACAGCATCAACTAAGGATTGTTTGTCAAGATTTCTAACTCTACAAAAAAGAGCTGCACGTCTAATACTCAACGCTGAACCCAGAGCACCCTCAGTACCGTTGTTTAATAGACTTCAATGGCTGCCTTTCTATCTGGACAATCACATCTCAATGTGTTCTATTCTCTTTAAAAGGCTACAACTGATGGTGCCCGAATATCTAATTGAAACTCTTAAGCTGAACAATACACTTCATAATAGAAATACTCGTTTCTCAGGACTGAACTCCAAAGTATACTAGAAAAACCGAAGGTGGGAAAACGTTTACAGTAAATGCCATCCGTAAATGGAACAATTTAGAAGCCAGCATAAAGAAACTGCCTAATATAAGCTCTTTTAAGAACGCTCTCCGTCATAAATATCTTAATGAACAATTACTTTTAAATCATTTTAATATTTCGAATTAACTCATATTTTATTTTCTTTATTTAATCTTTTTTTTTTTTTTTTTTTTTTTTTTTTTTTTTTTTTTTTTCCTCCTTTTGGTCTGGGTGGGAATAGTATTTTTATAATTTGTATTGTAAATAGAGATTTTATATATATATATATATATATATTTTATATTGTATTAATTGTATGTATGAGTTTTGAGGGCCACAAGTTTACTAGTGTATTACACTATTAAGTGCCACCCTCTGTAAATAAAGTTATTATTATTATTATTATTATTACGGGCCGCCAGCAAGCGGCCCACCCAGCTGCATTTGGATGGCCCCGAAAAGAGACACTCTTGCCACCTTCGGCCACGGTCTCGTGGGTATGGAGAACGACCAAGTGCCACGCAGTGGGCAAGGATGTCTCCGCCTTCCACCTGCACGAGGTGCCCAAAATCGCAGAGGGACGCACCATATCCACGCTTTCGACCAGGAACCGCGAAAGGCGTCTCTTGGAGATGCGGGACGCGGCAAACGCCGAGGCGTGGAAGCATCGCGCTTGGGCTAGACTCGAAGCAGAGCAGCGACACCACGAAGAGCAACAGCGATGCCGTGCCGAAGAGCTGGCAAAATTGGCCGAACTGGCAGGCGCACACAAGCGATACGCGGAGAGGTCGCAGGAGACAGCTAGAGACGTTGAAGAAGCTCTAGGCGCAGGCGGGACAAAAGGTTGCAGATGTGGCGGGGCGGAGATGGACTGCCCTGGGTTTCCGCCGGATGGGGGCCGCGCCAGGGCAATACCACAAACACACGCGCGTTGTGTTGCAAGCAGCACCTGTGCCGCAGGAGGCCGGGGGCCTCGAGACCGCCTGTTATTTATTTACTAAGATGTTTAAGCCACTTCTTGCTCGTTGCAGAAGTTTTGGTATTTTTGCCATTCTGTATATTGGTGATGGAATTTTTGGTTGCAGATCACTGTCAGATGCTAAATCTGCAAGCTCTCTTGTTAAGTCAGACCTCCACAATTCTGGATGAAAATTTAGTGTTAAAAAATCGGACTGGGAGCCGGGTATTGTTATACATACAATAAGAATGAATTTTGTTGTTCCCGATAAGAAAATTTCTAAATTGAAGTCTAAATTGACAGCACTCATTGACGAGTTTCCTAACCTTAGTGTTAGGGGTATGGCTAGTTTAGCGGGGTTTGTGATGTCCCTCTCGGTTGCTATAGGGCCAGGTTGTTTACACGACAGATGTATTTTTTTTGTTGAGACAAGAAATTCATGGAATGATGTGCTTTTTGCACCAGAAGGAGTTTTGCATGAGCTAAAATTCTGGTGGTATCATGTCGAAGCATTTAACGGCTATCCTATTAATAGACCTTTGTCATACAGCGCAGTTTTACCCTGCGATGCGGTGCGCATATAGCTTTTAATGGCGATCAGAGTGTTTGCTCAGGGATGTGGGATGAAACTCAAAAGAGAGAGAGCTCTTCTTCAAGGGAGTTGTTGGCTATATTGTTAGCCCTCAAAAGCTTTAAGAGCGTTGTTGCGGTAGTCATGTACCACATCTGCAGCATATTGCTCTCAGTATTTTTGATTTTTGTATGACTTACCGCGTTTCCTTTCAGGCTCAATGGGTACCAAGAGCTGAGAATCAGTTTGCCGACTATTCAAGTCGTATTGTTGACCCAGATGATTGGATGATAAATCCGAAGCTATTTAAGCTGGTTTCTAATATATCGGGGCCATTTGACGTGGATAGAATGGCTTGTCATTATAATTCTCATCTGCCCCGTTTCAATTCAAAATTCTGGTGTCCTGGTACAGAAGCAGTAGATTGTTTCACCCAAGATTGGGGAAACAAGTGTAACAATTACATATGTCCACCTACTTGTTTAATTAGCGCGGTTTTGTTTCATATGCAGTTCTGCAATGCTAAGGGTACTTTAATCGTGCCAGAATGGAAGTCCGCCCCATTTTGGCCTTTATTGTGTTCACAGGAACGGCCTTTTGTGGATTTCGTTAAAGATCATTGGTATCTACTGAAGTTGTTTGACACATTCATTCCCGGTAGGGGGTCTGCCATGATTTATTCTAATAAGAAATCTGCTTTCTCATGCACTCCGAAGTTCAGTATGTTGGCACTGAAGTTGGATTTTTCTGGTGCCTAAATCTTGTTCTGTATTTTTTTTTTCTTTTTTTTTTCTCTTTTCAGATGTTTTTCAAGCCGAAGTTTGGTAGGGCAAACTAGATCTCAAGAGTAACAAATTGAAGAAGTGGGTTAGGCGGAATCTCTGCCTTCTTATATTCTAAGATGTAGAGCTGCATAAACTAATGTGAAGTATAAGAATGCCTGGCTTAGTTGGAAAAAATGGGAAATACAAAATCTTGGTTCCAACCGGTTTCCCGTTCCACCATTTTAATTTTTTTTCTATATCTTAGAGAGAAAGCTGAACATGCAAATCCCCTGCGCCAATCGAGGCAGCCGTTTATGGCACGAAATGGGCACATGATTTGGCGGGGGTCTCCTCCCCTACAGATTCTAGTTTGGTAAAACAGTTTTTAGAAGCTTCCAAACCTATCTTTGGTAAAAGGCAAACAGTCTTTAGACTTGGAAATAGTATCGAAGGTAGCGAAGAGATTCAATACTCCCGGTGCTTCTCTTTCGGATTTAAGAACATGTTTTATATTTATTATAGCTTTTGCAGGCCTCGTGCGGTCTGATGAAATAATTCATATTAATAGAAGTCATGTATCTGTTTTTCATGACCATGGGTCAATTGTATGTCCGAAGCGTAAAAACGACCAGCGTTCACATGGTCATGATTTCTATTTTGCTAGATCGAGTAAGATTATTTGTCCAGTTTCTATCGTGGAGAAACTTCTGTTGAAACTACCTAATGTTTCTGATCAACCTATAGTTTGTAGGCTTTCTTCTAATGGCTCTGCTCTTCAGCATTCTATTAGGTATTCTCGTGTGAGAAAATACTATTAGTATGTTTGTTGAAGATACTAGCGCATTTGGTACGCATAGTCTTAAAAAAGGTGGGACTAATACGTCCTATGCTGCTGGTGTTTCAGGTGATTCTCTTGATATAAATGCAGGTTGGAAATCAGCTAAGTCTAAGCACAGTTACGTTAATGCTTCCATTGAAGAAGCATTGTATATATTTTCAGGTTCTTTCCTTTGATACACGGTTCGATTCTCGTCTTCGGTCAGCGGCGCCGTAATGGCTGCCACATCGTGTTACTAGCTCCGTGTTAAATCGTGTCTGCCAAGTGAATTAGCGCATTTTGTCTGCGCTATGTGGCCTACGTTTGTCCATTATGTGCCTGTTGTGCTATTTTTCCACTTTGCCACAAATATCGGCAGCTATTTACTGGTCTACGGTCAGCAATTCGTTCTTAGACCATTCTGCCGAGGCCGCCACGTTGGGTCATCGAACACACATTCAACATTGGGACATGTCGTTTACTCCAGTTCTAATCTGAAGTCCATGCGGAAACAGCAGAAACAGAGCTTGCCCGAGGATCTGTGGCAAAAGCTGGGCGAACATGGCATTAGAAAACCTTTCCGCTCAAGTAGAAAGAAAAAATTTCGTAACCTGGACAAGCCATTGCTGTGTGGTCCTCCTGTGGATCTTTCCACAGGAAACCCATGTTCGATCAACACAGATGGTACTGATACTGATCAAGTCAGCGCATCGAAGAAACATATCAGGATACCGCCTATCTTGATAAGCAATGTTCGCTCTATTGCAAGCAAAGTTGATGAATTGGAATATATCTTGGAAATTAATGGAGTGGATATTGCCTGTATTACTGAAACGTGGCTTTGTTCTGAGATTCCTGACTCAGCTGTTGCTATGAAAGACTTTACTCTGTTCCGTAAAGATCGTGGAACTCCTCGTGGGGGTGTGGCTTGCTATGTTAGATCCAATATCCCATGTAAGAGGCTGCCTCACCTCGAGCTTACCGGCGCCTTGTCAGAAGTGATGTGGGTTCATTTGAGGCCTGTCCGCCTCCCAAGGGAAGTCTCGGTTATTCTACTTGGAATTATTTACCACCCTCCCAATGCTACTTTTGAAGATAACAGCAAACTCTATGACCATGTGCAACAAAGTGCAGTAGCATATTGGTACGGGTCGATAATGTGCGGTTTGTCACTATACCAGCGTGTTTTCTGTATTTTCGGACCTCCTAATGATATATTTCGCGGGCTCAGATTAGGTAGCCGCTGACCAAACCGAAGGCTCAGAAAGTGTCACCTTCCCGATGCTGGGCGCATTGAACTTGTTGTATCCCAAATAGTCGCAAATATATCCATTGAAATCTCTTCGAATCCTAAACATCAACGGCTGAGTAAGTACAGATAGGTTTGCTTAGATGCGTGTTTCTTTTAGTGAACGATCGATGCTATTATTTAATGAAAACAAACACATTTTCGATTACGGATTTCTGCATTGATTTCCAATATTAATCCAACACCCGGAACAAGTGCGGCAACAGCATTACTTGCTGGTGCGGACCCAAATATTATGAACATTATCCCAGGATTGCAGCAGCAAGCGCAAAATCTAACAAAACAAAACAAACGACGAGCCGGTGAAGTGGACCACGACGATGAAACAGACAACGCTCCTGTTGGAGCGGAAAATGATGGGGAAAAGGAGGAAACAAGAGACCAAGAACAAGAAACGGCACCTACAACAACACAGAAAAAAAGAAGAAATCAAAGGCTCATTAGATCGTTCAAATTAATAACTTACAGATATCTACCTATAAAGAAAAATGACCTAATTAGTTACAGTTATATCTTTTCCATGAATCAGCAAAAATTGCAATGACATGAATTTTTTAACATAATGGATCTTGAACGAATTTTTGAAACTTTTGAAATTTTTGTATATTTCGTTAATTAAATAATAATATACATATTACGCATTACTGTAAATAGTTTTATATCATTAGGCAAAAATGTATTAGATGTTATTTTAAATACATGGTTGAACGTATCAAGTGTCTGCCATGTTAAAGTAGGACAAACATACCCCTGTGCGTGCGTTAACAAAGAAGCTTTAAGAGCGAATTATGTTGAGAGAGGCGGCGTTACACGAATTTATAAAGGTATTTTTACGACTAGTAGTCGAGTGGGGGGTTTTGACAGTAATGACCTTTTATCATTTGCTAATATCAGTGGACATAGTATAATAAATGAAATTGCGTAACTGACATTAGATAGCTTTTATTCTGCCAATATGCGTCACACGTCTGATATATCAATTGTGACAGGCATTACTAACTTTTCTGACACCTGTAGCTTAAAACTCCTAGACTAGATAGGCCAGGCTTTCACAGTTTTTATTATTACTGAAAATCACCTGAAATGCAAAAGGGATGTCCAAGTTTCTGACAAGAAGTCTATGGTACTAAGATACATCACTTCCTATGTCTTTAAATTCCATGACCAACCAACTACAGAATCATTGTATTCAAGTCACGTTACTCATGACTCCTCTAACAGCGACCACGTGACCATACGTTGGACAATGTCCGCCCCATGGTAGACACAAAGGTTACTACCTATGATGGAAACATTTCAAATCTCGAATGTCAACGACAAGTCAGATCATATACACGTCTCCCATACATAAAATAGGAGAACTAATATAATTTTCTAGTACTATCCATACTATGACAATTTTCTGCTCCAACCGGCCTCTCACAGTCATCGGCAATTACCCAACGGAACAGTTGGGCCAACAAGACAGCTGACACTCAAAAGATCCAATTTTGATTAAAAGTAAAAGAAAAAACACAAAAGAAAAGCTCTTTTCCCATTTTTAATTAATAATAATTATTTGTGGATACGTCTTGTACATCAAGTAACACGTCAGCAAATAAATTCCAGTCTTGAAATGTTAACATAAGGTCACATAGCAATTGCACTAAGATTTATTAGAGACTTTCGCATGAAATGCACGTCTCTCATGCAGGAAATAGGAGAGAGAACTGAAATATCTTAGTATTGTACTGTCCAAATTATGGCACTCATCTGCTTCAACCAGCTTTTCACACAAAATCTTAGACAGCAATGCCAACAACAGAAAGAAATAATTTCCACTCAGAGAATGGAATTGCAATTTGTAGTTGTTTACTGTAGTCTCCTACAAGGCAATAATTAACAATTATTTTGACTCATATTTGTTTTTACAAAAACAATAAATAACAACAGATCAAATAAAAAATTATAGATGAATAAACTTAATATATAAATATTTATATTTGGGTATAAATTAGCAAATCAAAGATGAACAATTATAAACAAACATCAATAAATAATAAATAAATGAATGAATAATTAAGTAGATTAAGTAGGTAGGTAACAAAGTTAGAAATATCTTTTTAAATTCATTCTCCCCCTCCCCCCATTTGAGTTTTGTTGTGCTCTTTCTTACGTGTTTCATTATATTGTCAGAACGACAAAAGTAAAGAAAGGGTTGTTGTGCTTTAGAAATTTATTCCTGTGGTAATTTGCTACTATTTTTCACAATTCAGATGTTTAATCTCGAGCTTTTCTACGTGCACCAGATGTTTCTCGGATGATCGTGCATCAAATGTCCCCAAGTGTTTATGAAGCTTCAGCATGGCCCTTTTTTGCTTGGCATGATTTTAAATTAGTGGTTGCAGGAGTGGTGGCTTTCATTTAACCCTTCATGCCCCAAGTGAGCCATATGGCTCTCGCAGACATCGACCTCTTTGAGCCAATCAAAATCGATGTTTTTATGCTTTATTGTAGCTTAACCAATAGGAAAAGATTTTAAGTTTTTTCTAGTACCAAAAATGGAATAGGTTGCAACACATGTTCACACTGTACATCGATATCTACAGTGATACTGATTATTTATCTGAGTTTTCACTGTCTGAAGATGAAGATGGCGGGCCGTCAGAATCCGCAATCACTTGGGGTAATGGCCGCGAACCAGCGACTGTGCGGCCATTCATATCTAGCTCAGGTCCTGTCTCTGGAGTTGCAGAGGATGGGACTGCACTGGACTTTTTTATTTACTCTTTCCTGAGGACTTGATAGACTTCATTGTCCGAGAAACAAATTTGTATGCTCAACAATTTATTGCTGTAAAACCCGATCCCAAGTGGCGAGAAATGACAGCCGAAGAGATGAAAAGCTTTCTTGGTCTTCACATTGTGTTTGGGATCAAATAGCTGCCTTCAGTTGAGCTTTATTGGTCTAAGAATCCACTACTTGGTGTTCCAGAGGTTCAAAAAAGAATGCCGAAGGGCAGATTTTAAAAGCTTAGCCATTACTTGCACCTCAACGACAAATCAACGGCGCTTCCGAGAGAAAACCCACAACACGACAAACTACACAAAGTTCGTCCCGTCGTAGACCGTGTGTTGGAACAATGCCGCTCGGAATACCTTACAACGAAGAACGTTGCAGTAGATGAAGCTATGATTAAGTACAAAGGGAGACTTGGCATTAGGCAGTACATGCCAAACAAACCGATTAAGCGAGGAATTAAGGTCTGGGAGTGCGCCGATTCATCAAATGGTTACGTGCTTGACTTCCAAGTTTACACGGGGAAGAGACAAGATGGCAGACTTGGCATGAGGCAGTACATGCCAAACAAACTGATTAAGCGAGGAATTAAGGTCTGGGAGTGCGCTGATTCATCAAATGGTTATGTGCTTGACTTCCAAGTTTACACGGGGAAGAAACAAGATGGCGGAGTTGAGCATGGCCTTGGGTGTCGTGTTGTCCATAATTTAACACGGACAATTACAGGGAAATACCACCCTGCGACAATTACTTCACATCTGTCAAGCTAGGGGAAGATCTTTTGAAGGACAAAATCTACATATGTGGAACGATCAGGGCAAACAGTTTGGGATATCCGAAGGAGTTGTGGAAGAAGCAACCCGATGTGAAGCACCTTGAACAAGGGGAACCGTTGTTTAAACGAAAAAAACCTAGTAGCAACTGTTTGGAAGGAAAAGAAGATTGTTAACTTTCTGAGCACCCAGTCAAACCCTATTGGAGACGACACGGTTAAACAAAAACAGCGAGATGGAAGAATCATTGATGTGCCGAGCGCTCCGGTTGTTAAAGTTTACAATGCGAACATGGATGGCGTTGATCGTAGCGATCAAGCTTGTGGATATTATGCTGTTGGGACTAAGTCAAGGAAGTGGTGGAGGTATCTGTTTTGGTTCCTTATTGACTTGAGCAATGTAAATGCCCATATTTTAGAACTTCTAGCGCCAAATCATCAGTAGCCGAAAATTATCGTGTGTTTCGGGGGTCTGTTGAGGGTGGACACTGGCCTATTCCCTGCACTAAAGGCCTCTGCAAAAAATGCCTGAAAAAGAAAGAAAAGAGTTGGTGCAGAATGCAGTGTGAACTGTTCCGAAAGCGTGTGTGTTTGAAGTGTTTTCGTAAACATTCCGCTAGTGACCTAGCTTGATTGGATGGACATTGAAGGCGCCAAATTCAAACTTGCCTCAATTTCATATTTGTGAAAATTACTAGATTTTTACAATAGATAACTCACTTATTCTTTAGCCATATGCTTCAATATACATTTTTTGTCATTTATATGTCGTGTTTTTGATCTAGAAGAAAAATTATAATAGTTAAAACTCATGTGTTCGGTACATAAAGCTTAGAACAAAATGGCTGTGAGAGCATTTTCTAGGTTCTATGAAATTACAGTAAGAGGTGTATTCTCCTCAGATTGTATGTATTTGCTACCTTTTTATACATAAAATTAAAGTTTGATATGTAATCTATAAATTTTATTTGTATTGCAATTCTCTATCTTGGCTTGTTCAAGAGTAATAAGGCAAAGTCTGAAGCATACTCAATAATGCACTATATATGCTAATGACCCTTGGGGCACCACCTTAGTTGATTCCCTATGGTAGGCAAAGCAATCCTCGTAATCCATAGCCAAAGGTAAGCACCAGAAAATGCTTTAACTCAGGTCAGACGTGTGAGTTTGGCAAATGATTGCAAGTAGTGAATAGCATTCTTCTTTTGTGTGCCAAGCATTTGCATGTGTTGCACATGTTTTCAAGATAAAAGCCAGGACTTTACTGTTCTAAATAACTGTGGGAAGTTTATAAAGGCAACCAAGCCAGTCGTGAGTAGCATGAAGAAGAACAAATAAAATTAACCAATGTTGACTCACAAAATAGTCCATATAATCAGTAAAAAAAACAATCAACAAGACCACTGGTTGCATGCTACTAGGAGAGAAAGAACATACATGCCCTAAAAAGCACAAAAATGGAAATTGTTGAACAGTTTACCAAAGAGATCGCAAATGCAAGAAAACAGCTCTGTCCAATAATGAAGCGAGCTAAGAAAGAGTGTCCACAAGGCTCATATACAAACATTGTAAGTTTTGTTTGGGCTCCTGCGTTGTGACATGTATAACAAAGACGTTTCTGTCATACGGGAACTTACTCAAACGCTCGTAGTGTTTACATCTTGTCAAACCTGAGCCTGCTGTATCGAAAACAGTGGAAAAACATTCAAAATACACAATACAATACAATAAACTTTATTTAACGAGGGTTTCATATTAACCTTTTACAGTTTTATAACATACGGCCCTCCCTACTACAAAACTAACTACAAAAACAGGTAGACGTCAACAAAGAAACAAGTACAAACAGACAAACATTAATTAACATGCAATAACAATTAACATGAGAATGGATAACCGGTTATAGATAAAGTAGCAGCGGCAGTCTATATAAAAACGGCATGTATGGCAAAAAAGTTGTTCTAAGTGAGATACCGAGTTAAGGTGAGAGTGGAAAATATCACGGACTTTTTTTCTTAGCAAGACTTGTAACATTTTGTAGTTGATTGGGATTTAAAATACGGGAGTCAGCAAGTTGCTTAAGGCTGGGGGTAGGAGGTTAAAAAGAGAAACTGCAGAAAAGGAAAAGGTGCGTTTACCAGCATCAGTCCTGGGCTGGGGGAGCACGAGATTGTGTGAAGTCGACGATCTCGTTCTCCTTTCATGCGAAACAAAAGAAAACTTTGAACGCAAACAAAGAGGGGAATCCGGATTAATAAGGATTGAAAAAAGAGTCAATAATTTCCTTTGCTTTATCAAATCATAAATGGGGAGCCAGTTTAGACGAGAAAAGAGCGAAACAGATGGGACGGGAAAATCTGCAGACAAAATAGTGCGCGCAGCCCGCTTCTGAGAGCGTAGAAGTAAAAGCTGGAGGGTTTGTGAGCAGTTGCCCCAAACGCTAGCACAGTAGAGGAACTGACTATGAATACAGGCATTGTAGTAATGTATTGCACCAGCTGGCGTCAGGAAGGGAGCAATACGGCGTAGTAGGGATATGCGGCTGTTAATCTTTTTGCATAAGTGCTCGACATGAGGTTCCCAGGTGAGGTGGTTATCAAACACCACTCCAAGAACCCGCGCACTGTTTACTTGCTAAATTGGACAACTGTTTAAGGTTACTGAAAGAGAGGATTCAGCTAGATTTGATATTTTTGGGTGGGAACCAATTAACATTGATTTAGTTTTCTTGGTGTTTAGTACCATACGATTGAGTGTAGCCCATTTATGTACATCAGCTGCCTGTTTATTTAGTTTAAGTTCAACATCAGGCACACTGGGGCCGGAAATAAAAAATGTGGTATCGTCTGCAAACATTGTAGTATCGGTAACAAAGTCAGAGGAGAGAAAAAGGGGCAAGTCATTGATAAATAGAAGGAAAAACAAAGGACCGAGAATACTGCCTTGAGGAACTCCCACATTAATGGGTAGTGCATTCGATAAAACTCCTTTGAAGCACGTTTTCTGAGTGCGTCCAGAAAGGTAAGACTTAAACCATTTGAGTGTTAGCTCATCGCACCCATACAAACCAAAAAAATCAAAAGCCTTCTTCAGGTCAATCAGGAGCATACCACTTAGAAGTCCATTATCCATATTCTTTAGAATGGAATCAGAAAGATTTATAGTGGCCAGTTCGCATGAATGGAACCACCGGAAACCAAATTGAAAATCTGTCAGGTCTTGTGAAGTAAGAAAATAATAAAAACTAGTATGGGTGTGGCGCTCGAGAACTTTAGATAGGATACAAAGTACGGTCAAAAAGAGACCCATCCTTAAAAAGTGGTGACACTTTCGCACTTTCCCAAGGATCAGGAAAAACACAAGAAGAAATACTCAGGTTTAGGATTTTAGTCAAGGAGCGGAAAATTTCAGGAGCTGCTGATTTGATAAAAAAAAAAAAACGTTCAACTCGTCCAACCCGGCAGCCTTACCGATGTCTAAACGAGAGAGGCTATTAAGGACAAAGTCTTCTGAAATCGGAGGAATTGAAAAGTAGGAACCAGGTTGATGTTTAGAATTAATAAAATTAGTTAGGACAGACCAGTCCGGAAATTCAGGGACAGCATCAATATAAACTTGAGAATATATATTGGAAAAATGTTCATTGAAAGAATTAGGTATTTTAAAAAGTGTCTTCGTATAAAGTGTCATTAACAGTTAAGCGATTAGGGAGATTGACATGTTTTGATGGAGAGATGTTACGTATTATTTTTCAAAGATTTTTGGGATTTTCAAGGTTGTTCTTAATTGCATCATTATATTAGGTCTTTTTAGCTTTCCTTATTAAGTGAACATGATTTCGCGCACGGCGATATTCACTCTAAGAGGTGTCTGTTTTCAGCGAAGTAGCAATGCGGTGGAGGCAGTTGCGCGCTTTAATTGCAGCACTTATTTCAGCATTGAACCAATCAGGTTTAAGAGGGCGCTTTATGCGATGTTCTTTAATAGGCGCGTGCACTGTAAGAATGTCATTGAATAGTTTATACCATTGATCAAGAGCATCATTTACATCATCGTATATATCAAGTGTGCTCCAAGGAACAAGTGACAAGTCATGCATAAATGATTCAGTACGGAAGTTTTTACGAGATCGAAAACGTAAAACCTAGAATAACCTGCTCTGAGTTTCCAAGCGACAAAAATAGGGAGGTGATCACTCGCAGTATTAGAAACAGTGTCTGCCTCGATAACAAAATCAGAGCTGGAAACAAAAATGTGGTCCAGTAAGGAAATCAGTCTGGTTGATTTGGTTATAAGCTGTTGATAACCAAGCGAATCAAAGATGGATAAATACTGCTTGGTTGGCGCAGGAAGAGGCTTTTCGAGGAGATCAAATTAAGATCACCGAGCACCACAACCTGCTGGCTTATTGCTGAGCTAGCATTTCGTCCAAAAGAGCTATGTATGCAGAAGTAGAAGGAGGACGGTAAATAAAACAAAAAAAACACGGGCTAGATCGGGGGAATAAGAGCTCAAGCCAAATGGCTTCAATACCTTCAAACTCAAAATCCACGCGCCTTTTGAAGGAAATATGGCTGGGTATGAAAACTAGCAGCCCGCCACCAGAGTTGTATGTGCGATCAGCTCTAACCAGCGAGTAACCATCAACAGCCAACTCGGTATCCGTCCATGATTCGTCCAAAAACGTCTCGCTGAGGCCGAGGATGTGATTAGATCTCCCGTTTTACCTTTAGATGAAAAATGGAGAACCGTATCACTTTCACTAGTCAAATTTCGACCGAGAGTTGATGGAGGGTCAGAAAAATCCAGCAATGTAGTGTCAGTGACTTCATTTTGTTGAAAAGGCGGATTTATCGAACACGACGTGCAAAACCAGGATTGTTGTGATGGAGTGATCTGGCAATAAAAAGCTGGAGTGACACTCCCGCACTTGATGTGAAATGCTTCCAAGCAACTAGCACATCGAACTGCCCGATGGTTCTTGGCAATGGTTCTTTTGCAGTTGTTACACTTGGATTTCACTGACGTTTGGGGCCCAGGATTCGGATTGACGTCGCCGCATGATAAGAGGCGTTCAAGTTGGAAAGACGATGTCGATGCAGGCGTATGATGGATCCTGGCCTGAAAAAAGCTTCTGTGATTCTTCTGAAGATGGCGGCAAAGGCTAACGTGGCTTGATAACAACCAAGGGCAATACTCGGTAATATGGTGGGATCCCGTAGAAAACAGTACGGGCGAAGTGGTAGTGAGGGAAGATGATCTGTTTAAGTCAAGATTTGAAAACAGGGAGCAAACTATGAAGAAAAAAAGAAAAAAAACGTAGAGCCAAAGAAAACACCCGAAACTACACCAGAAACTACCCGCCATGCCTCTGAACCTCGACACGCTTTATAAGGCTAAAACGACCATATATGAAGCTCTATTTTTCCCGCGAAACCTATCACATGCCGTTCTGGAGACACCGCATAGCAACTTCACAGAGATCAATAGAGTCTAAATTTAAATTTATATTTAACAGCTTGAAAATTAATTTATACTCCCCAGACATAGTAAAGTTCTAAGAGAACAGGGAAGGATAGAGAAGATCGAGCGCACTGTTGTTTTGCGCAAGCGTCACAGCAGTAATATGTGAAATCGGAGAGCTTCTGACGACAATCATTTCTTGGGAATCGTGACTTTGGAAAGGGGACTTGGTCAATGTGTGTCAAACTAGCTGCATGGGCCCACTTTGATGGCCATTGTTTTCGAAGCTTGAGTATAAAGTATTAGCACGAAACTTTCCTTCACAACGCAACTTTCATTTAGAATATCTCGAAAACAAAAAGTACTAAGACACTCAAATTTTCAGGACTTCATATTAATCTTATATGCAATCGACTGTTAAAATTTAAAGGCAAGTTGTTTTTTTCTTTTGTTCCGCCTTAAGGTATCAGAATCGCCTATTCTGTGTGCAATTAAAAAATCATACAACGATCAGTTTTTAAAATGAGTGTTTGGCCATTTCTACAATAAATATATATTAATTGAGGAACACATTGAGACCATCCATGTAACCCGATACCTTAATCTAATTCAATTAGGCCTTTTTTCAATATTTCTCTGTGGTAAAATATTTATTTAAGATTTTGTTTCTGCAGCTGTTTAGATTAAGTTATAATCTAGTAACCTACGCTAGCAAATTGCTATTTTCTTTAAATTGGCCGAATTTTTTTTTTAATTTCTTAGCTGTGCGAAATCATAACTTCTTGTTCATTAAAATAAAGAATTTCCTAGCGTACGCTGCTAAATCTCCATGATGACAACATTTTGTGTAAATTTTGTGAAAATGTTTAATATTCAAGTCAATATCCTGAAAAAATGGATTTTTTTCCAAATATTGTCGAGTTAACACACATTTTCTATATCCTATGTTGATTTGCCGCCATTTTAGACTCAGCACTCTTACTTAGCAGTCATATTATTCACCGTTCAACTAAAATCATCTATCATATTGCGATATGGGTAGGAAACGTAAAAAGACATCAAGCAAGTGCGATACTGTTAAACGTATGAAAGTTTTAGGGAAGTCCTTGAATCTAGAGGCATAGGAAGCGGTACACAAGTGGATATTTCGCTACCAATCAATTGGGAACCGAAACAATGTGCTATCCTTCAGGAGAGAAAGTCGCCGGGAAAAAGTACTCAAACTCTAAGAAGGCAAAGGCTGTTCTTTGAGAGCATGGCATGTGTGTGACAGTAATGGAAAGTACAAGTGACAGCTCATCCAGGTCAGAAGACAAGTACCAACCGACGGCAACTAGCAAAAAGAAAGAGGCCGCCATTGTCAACACAAAATCAATAGCAGTGCCAGTAGAGCAACGGCTTTTTGTTGCTGAATCTAGCCAACTGACAGATAATATATAGATTTAGGCACTGCCTAAAGGCGAAGCCAGCATTTGATACCTTTGTGTTGACACGACACAACGGCCAAAGGAACACTTTCGGTTCTCGATAGACGTGCTATTATTTGTAGACAAAACTCACTCTGGTATGTAGCGAAATCCGACATTAAATCCACCTGGAAATACTGCAAAGGCGCGGTCAGATTTTTATTAGAGAAGCATGGTAGCCTGCTGTTTTAAAGAAACCCTGGATCCACACATGCTTATGCTACTCCAAAATTAAATGCAATGGAGAAGAACAAATTTACTTGGCAAGCAAATTCTAAAAAAAATCCTTGATATTAATGAAAGTAGTGCTAAATGAAAATGTCTTATTTCAAACATAACCTATTTAAATTTATTTAGGGTGCAGAGGGGAAACAGCAAATATTATCAATTGCATACAAAAATAGTGAACAGAGATGGAAAAAAGAAAGAAATGGGACAATATCTATGATAAAAAAAAATTAACAGTAATGCAACAACACCCTCCTAACATTTCCCCTTTTCCTCATTATCTTTAGGTTGATAGAAAAAGTTTTCTTTACAGATTTGTCATTGAGAGCAAGTATCTCTAAAAAAACCTATTACACTTATACTGTCGTATAAAACTAAGAAATCCCCTACTATATTATCTTAATATTTGCCTATTATTATGCCTTCCAGCCTTTAGAATCAATAATGGCCCTCAGGTAGTCTTGGTTGGTTTTACCTAAATAAAAGTGAAAACAATTAATTATTTTTTTCTTTCAAAACAATATTTTCATCATGCCATTTATAACCTTACTAATTTTCCACAACTATTTGAATAAAAATAAATAAACATATTAGAAAGTATGCAAGATGCAGACAATATAAAAGCAAAAACAATGTGGGCAATAAGGGTTGCCTTTTTTTATTTTCTAAGAGAAAATTCTTCTGTAAAATTAAAGTTGTTATGATAATGTTGAAAAAATGTTGCTGTATCTTTGAAAAGACTAAATACACAGAATATAAAGACAAGAAAGGTCTTCTTTAGCAATATATGACAGGATGATATTTGTCAGCCTTTATTAAATATCTCAACACAGTCAATAAAGTATAGAGAGAACGAAGAACATCAAAGGATGTTGTTATGCTCAACATGTTTGATCACAACCACGAATTATCAAAACAAACTCTAGAAACAAATGTATAAATCCAACAAGCTAAGTGGCATTGATACAGTAACTAGACTACTACGTATTTCTGTCGTTAAATTCTTGCTTACCGTGAGGAATTTACGCCTGAATTTACTTATAGAACTTGTATTTACGTATTTACATCAAAACAAGGATATATGACTTTGATATGGCATCTTGACGTCAAACTAAAGCTAGTACGGTGTTTTAGTCTGAGCGATTGGTTCTGGAAAAAAAACGTACAAACAAGCATTATAAAAGCACAACAATAAAAGAAAAATAACTTTCATATTCTCAATACAAATCATCGTCTAAAACTCACCATGGCAGTTTTTTTTTTCGCTTTCTGTTGTGGTTGTGGTTCGCTTTTGTTGTAAACTGTGAAGTTGTCGAATTTCTGCTAGCAAGGAACTCGTTGACACAAGCGAACGATTTTTATAGCTGAAAACAGACATCAAGGGCCTTTTCTTCTCAGGATCTCCTTACATAAATATAGAAGTGAATGAATATACAATGGTAGTGTAGATCCTCCATAGCCCTCCTCTATAGACCTCTTTTTAGCTGTTGCGACGGGCGGGATTCACAAACACTCGGATAGATTTTACTATCGACTCCTACGGTTCCTAAATGACTTCAGTCCATTGGAATCCACAAACTTTCTCGTTAAATACTGCCTTTTTTTCGGTGAACATACGAGTTTTGAACTAAAACTCATAAAAGCGTAAGACCGAGAGGGGCCTGAAAGTTGCGCGGCTGGATTACTGGCTGGCTGATTTGTGACACCACAGGGTAACCGCGCGATGACCACAAAACCAAGTCACATAGCTTACCATATTTCTATACCTATGGCTCCGCTATAATCGACCAAGTCAACCGAACTTCACGTTGTGGAAAAACTGATTGCAATGGTAAGAATTTTCGCTTAGATATTAAAGAAATGCATTCAAAATTGTAGGATTGTCAAAGACAGCTTCGCTCGCTTCGTGCTTCAACTTTGTAGATGAGCATAGTTGTCCGCATAATTTTAGTAGCTGAGCTAACGCAGGGATTCTCACGTTCTAGGAAATTCTATACGGTAATTTCAGGCTTTCTCAGGTGTGATATAATTTTTTTCAGGTTTATGGGGTCCTTTTTCTTGGGATTTGCCGTGCCCATTTTTTACAAAAAACTTTATTATTTTGTGTCTGTATTCGCCAGTCCCTTATTCAGATAACTACATATGTATATAATTAAAACTTGGAAATGGTGATTTGTTTTGTTCTTGCCTTGGTATTAGATCTGCTAGGAAAGTACTTATGTATGTTTATATGTGTTTCTTAGGAAAAATTGTAACAGCCAAGATTGAGGCAATTGGCCTTGGAGTGACCATGAGGGTCATGTTTACCTGTAATGGAGTGACAATGAGGGTCACGTTTACCTGTAATGCAGTGACAATGAGGGTCACGTTTACCTGTAATGGAGTGACCATGAGGGTCACGTTTACCTGTAATGGAGTGACCATGAGGGTCACGTTTACCTGTAATGGGGTGACCATGAGGGTCACGTTTACCTGTAATGGAGTGACCATGAGGGTCATGTTTACATGTAATGGAGTGACCATGAGGGTCATGTTTACATGTAATGGAGTGACCATGAGGGTCATGTTTACCTGTAATGGAGTGACCATGAGGGTCATGTTTACCTGTAATGCAGTAACCATGAGGATCATGTTTACCTGTAATAGAGTGACCATGAGGGTCATGTTAACATGTAATGGAGTGACCATGAGGGTCATGTTTACATGTAATGGAGTGACCATGAGGGTCACGTTTACATGTAATGTAGTGACCATGAGGGTTATGTTTACCTGTAATGGAGTGACCATGAGGGTCATGTTTACCTGTAATGGAGTGACCATGAGGGTCACGTTTACATGTAATGGAGTGACCATGAGGGTCATGTTTACATGTAATGGAGTGACCATGAGGGTCATGTTTACATGTAATGGAGTGACCATGAGGGTCATGTTTACATGTAATGCAGTGACCATGAGGGTCATGTTTACATGTAATGGAGTGACCATGAGGGTCATGTTTACCTGTAATGGAGTGACCATGAGGGTCATGTTTACCTGTAATGGAGTGACCATGAGGGTCATGTTAACCTGTAATGGAGTGACCATGAGGGTCATGTTTACCTGTAATGGAGTGACCATGAGGGTCATGTTTACATGTAATGGAGTGACCATGAGGGTCATGTTTACCTGTAATGGAGCGAGAACAGGACCCTTATATTCGACGGCTCAGCAAACTTTGAAGCATCCAGAAGGACTGTTGTAAGCTTAGCCTTGAAAGTGACATTTATCATTTTGGGGCATGCAAATGCACAGTTCAATAGAACATTAAAGCTCTAGGAATAGCAGCTGTATTCAAAGCAAGATACTACGAGGTCATTACATTGATTGACCCGACAATTGAAGAGATATTAAATGAAATGTCAAGAAAAGGACAATATGAAGCAGAAGAGTGATAATGAACTGGAAGTTGGCAGAAGGCTGTTGAGACGTCAGATAGAGTGTGGCACACATGGACATTTTATCAAAAATGGAAGTTTTATTGTGAAGAATTATCTTACAGGCGGTTTATTATGGTTTGGCCTCAAATGCATGAGAGGAGTATTTGGGCAGTTCCATGTTGCGGACATTACATTCAGAGGCAAAAAATCACATTTTAAATGCCTGCCAAATCCACCAGAATGCAGCTCACTTGAAATATGCTTTGTAACCCTCTTGTAAATATACAAAGAAATAATTCTCAATTGCTCTTCTCATAATGCCCCTATTAGTTTTTTAGACGTGTTGCGGACATTACACCAAAAGTAAACAATTCATTCTACTAACACATTTCTAAGGCTATTGCCTGTGATTTGTGCAATCTTCAAAGGGAATAAGCAGGTATTCTCTACTCAGGAATGATGAAATATTAATATAGCCAAAAAAAATCTGAAATTAATTTGAATTGAAAGCTTCTATTAAAGAAAATGTGTGTTGCGGACATTACACAAATATTGTTGCGGACATTACATTTTAGGGATTGTTTACAGTTCAAACTTAAACCAATGATTTTGTGATGGACAAGTATTCTCAGGTCTGATTTAGAGCAAAAATTATTGTATGTCAGTCTTATAATACCTGATTTATTTGGCTACATGTACAACTACAGGTCTATCATAGGGATAAAATCATGAATCGAGTTTATATAATTCTAGATCTAGTGAAAATTGTCTTGATATGTCTCAGCAATGTTTTCTGTTCTCTACTGGTCAGTGGTATCCCATTTTGAGCATGCACACAATTGGGGATACTGCTGACCAGTTATAATATAATCCTTTTCTACACTGCATATGACTAAAAGCATTCACTCGATGTTCTCTATGCGTTCAAATGGCTAAAACTAGTACAGAGAGGTCGCAGATACGCCGTAGCAAACTGAGAAAGGATTATGCAAAGTATAATGAGTATAAACACAAGTATAAAGAAAGAAAACGGGCTGAAAGGGACAGACCAAAAGAACAGTCAGCAGGAGATTGACCGCAAGAAAAAGGCTAACAGGGACCGTGTAAGGAAATTCAGGCTATTACAGAAAGGGAAGAATGAGGCTAAAGCAAGAACAACCCCTAGGGTAACAATGAAAAAGCTTACTTAACTCCCCAGGCTTTGGGAAAAGCAGTTGGTAAAGTTAAACACCACTTGTCAAAAAGTCCACGTAAAAGGAATGCTGTGATAGTGAAGCTTGCTTCAGTTGCTGGGTTGCCCCCCTGATGCAAAAAAACACAAACGAGCTGGTAATAAGGGCCTGGATGAAGAAACCACAACCAAAGTACAAGCTTTTTATGTGCTCAACTCCATCTCACAACAGTCCCCAGGAAGAAAGGACTTTAAAACATGCCAAGCCAAAGGAAAAAACAGCAATTCCAGAAAAGACATCTCTTGTATTATTTGAGAGAGGTACATGCTCTTTTCTTGCAAGCCAACCCAACCACCAAGATTGGACTGAGTAAATTTAGCTCTCCGAGGCCACCACACGTTCTCCTTTCTTCAGAATTGCCACGAAATGTCTGCTTGTGCCAGTATCACGAGAACATCAAGCTTATTTGTGACTGTCTCAGTAAACAAATAACTGAGTTCCCAAGCTATACAGGATATTTTGTAGATAATTTTGTCTGCAGTGCAAATTCAGAGGAGTGCATGCATGGGAAATGCAGCCAATGTCCCAAATTCCTAGATGAGCTTGAGTATGATGATACGACAGTTACATGGTATGAGTGGGAGCGCACGACAGTGTCAGTCCCTGCAAAAGAAGGAAAGGATGGTTCTACTACCACTATGAAAAAGATGCAAAAGGTGTGCAAAGAAGGCACAGTTAGTGATGTTTTGGCATCACTAGATAGGAAGCTCCCTTTTTCCCCGCAACATGTTTTCATCAGAAAAAGACAGTCTGAATATTTTGAAGGCAAGCTTGACAATGTTGGCCCAGATGAGGCAGTCATCCAGGTAGATTTCGCTGAGAATTACAGCTGCAAGTTTCAGGATGAGATTCAGTCAGCTCATTGGGCCCAGACCAATGTCACCCTTTTTACTGTGGCTATTTGGACAAAACCGAAAGATGCAGAGAGAATGTGTGAATCTCATGTCATTGTCTCAGATGAATTGAAGCATGACAAGAATGCAGTCGCAGTATTTATGTGGCAGGTAATCTCTGATTTTGTTAAGCAGAGACATCCTGAGGTGACCAAGGTTTACATCTTCTCTGATGGACCTACAGTAGCTCTCAATTCAAGAACCGATTCATTGTGAGCTTTTTGCACAAACTAGAAGAGGTGGTACATGTGCAATGGAATTTCTTTGCTACCTCTCATGGCAAGGGGGCAGTAGATGGAATTGGTGGAACCATCAAGAGGCTTGTTTGGAATGCTGTAAAGTCAAACCGTGACAACATTGTCTGTGATGCACATTCATTCTTTCAGGTGGCTAGTAGCCAGTCAAAGAAAGTCAATGTTTCCTTTATTCCAGAGAAGGAATTGAATTAGAGGCTGGATTCATTGTGCATCAAGAAGTACATCACTGAAGCCCAAGTGATCCCTGGAATCTCCAGCTTACACTGCATCGAACCTGATGAAGATGGATTTGTCAAGTGCTGTCTTTACTCCTCACAATCAGCAGAGCAAGCAACGGTAGACGTCTTCCCCTTTCCAGTTTCTGATGACTCTGACAATATTGAAGATGATGATTTTGCTGATCTCCCTAGTGAGGAGAATAATCTTGATGAGCCTGTTACAAAAACCAGGGCTAGCACATCGAAAGGAACATGCTGCAGTGATGATCTGATCTTTGTGGAAAAAACTGCAACTTCCAACAGCTGTACTTCAAGCACTTCCAAGGAAACAACCCAACAATGTGATGTTCATATGGGTTTGCCACATGGCCTAGACACTTCAACCTTTGTCCCCATGATTCCATATTCTCTTCCCAAATATGAGATGAATGAGGTAGAGGCTGTTGTGGGGGATCTCATACAGTTTAATGGGGACCAGCTGATTGGTCCTGCTGATATCAACGCCTTGGTCAACAACTCTGCTCCCCGTTCCCAGGATATGTGGTTGACAAATTTCATCATAGATACATACTTCAAGTTAATTAAGTCAAGCCAAGAGAACAAGAGGGTAATCCCAATCTCATGGGAGGTGTATGAAAAGCTTAACCCTTTCAGGCCTAAGTTTCCAGAGCTGACAAATGACCCCGTCCTGAATTAATTAACCTCACACAACTGAAGTTATAGTCACCTTCAAACATTGCTTTATCGCAAGGAAACTACTGATTATTGTAGCTAACAATATAGAAATTGCTTACTCCCCATATAATAAGTATTCTTTTAATCCTAAAATGGGGTCAAACAAGCTTGGTTTAAGAGAATTACAAAGCAATGAAAATCATGTTTTTGAATTTCCCGCCACTAATCCACCTATCGTACAGTCTTTGTCAAGAGAAGCAGAAAGCTATAGAAACTAGAATTCAGTGGCATGGAGTATTAAACTAAGCTCTGATGTTATTGCTGTCCTTTCCTCAAGCAGGGGAATGTCCGTATTTCAGTTTATTTGTTGTCGTCTCTGCGCTGCTGGTGCCATTCACAAAAGCAGTCTCCCACGCACAAGTGAACATCACACTTTCGGCACCCGTTTCGCGTTTCCTTTGCACGTTTCACTGCCTTATTTCCAGCTTTTAGGCGCTTGTTCTTAGATTGACAGTTTTTACAGGCTTTCGCCTTGTCTGCCAATTTCTCCGAAAAGTGCTCGACATCCGCGATAACCGGGAGAACGCGTGGACGTCCGGCTCGCTGTCTTCCCTAGTAAGTTCCAATGAGGCTCTTTGCGAGTGCAAGTCTAAACTCGAAGTTAGTAAGTTTCGCTTCAGCACTCTGGCCATGGAGCTGCAATGCGTTGATTATTGAGATGTCCATGTAAAAATAAAATAAATATTTCCACCATTTCACATGTCCTCTTAAGGATACCGTATAGTATGAGCGATGCTGATCGCTGAGGTCAACAATGCCCATCATGATGGTGATGCCGAGAAACGCCTTCGGTTCTTCGATTGTTAGAGGTTTGATGTTTCCCTCTTTGTCGAACCAATTCGCGTCCTTAGCTTTCTTCCTTCCTTCTTCGTCAAACTCGTCAGTGTTGCATTGAACCGCATACATATTAGTCTCGGTCACAATGAGTTCTATCACCTTTGATTTGAAAAACAACTCAAAGAAAGATAGGGGAGACAAGTTTCCAGGTAGGTTTTTCGGGCCGCATCTAGGAGTGAAGTCAGGAATAGAGATCGGCGAAGAATTTCTCGACAAATCTCGTCTTCAATGTCTTCGCTCTCGTGGCCTTCGTCTTCAGAAGAGCTATCCGAGCTTGAACCGCCAATTTCTTGGCTTTCAAAGCCCTCAAACTCTTCATCATCAGACTCTCCGAAGATATCTTCAAACCATGAATCCATTTGGTCAAAATGGAGTTCAAAACAGTGTAAAAAACGGTGGTTTATCGCAGTAGATATTGTTCGAATGATCGCAAGTTGTATAAGAAAGTTGTGTGAAATTTCACGCTCTATCTACTGAAGCACATGGCATTCCCATATAAGGAAGTGGTAAAGAGTTATTGGTCAGTTTTTGAAGGTCACTAGGGAAAACGTCAAATGACGTTCACCGTAAGATAACGCTATGTAACGCAACACGTCATTTGACGTTCACCGGCCTGAAAGGGTTAAGGTTTCTGCTATCTCTACTTGACTCCTAAAAGAGTATGAATCTCCCCTCTCCTACGATCTGATCCTTGTCCCTTGCAACACACCAAACCCCAACCATTGGTTCCTTCTTGCAGTCCTACCTCGAATGAAAGTTGTTTTTGTGCTGGATAGCCGAGCAGTGGACTATGTCAAGCCCCCAACCCAGAAAGCAATGAATAAAATGGCTTCAGTGCTAAGCAAGCTTGGTGCCAACATAGAAGAGTGGGGTTTCTTCTGCAACACCAAAGTTGACATTGCACAGCAATCAAGCGGCAATGACTATGACTGTGGGGAATATACATGCCTATATGCTAGATGCCTTGCAGACATTGGTCATATGGTGGAGGCCACTTCCCTTCCTCAGTTTAGGAATGGCATTCTCCTTGAGCTTCAAAGGGGAGCACTCCAGCAGATTCCCTATCCCACAATTGAGAGAGATAAGTACTATGCTGTCCACTATCAGTTCAACAGTACATGCAAATACTACATTGGGAGAGTACTAAGTATGGAAGGTTAAAGAGTGAAGGTCAAATATCTTCACAGGGTAGGAGCCAACAGATTTGATTGGCCTATGAGGGATGACATTGATGATGTTCATGTATCCTGCATTTTCTTTGGGCCAGTTGCTCTCTCGAATGCAAGCCCATTCATGGTTCCCATGCTTGCAGACATTGAGAAGGTCTTCAATTCTACCCGCTGACATCTTCATCTATACTCACTGATTTATGCACAAAGAATGTGACAAACGCCAAGAAATGGCTCTTTGAGCACTAATTAAGTTCATGTTTTATAGACATTGCACCATTTGAGTGTGTTTTTTTGGAATTTATATTGTGGGATAACTTAATGAAACATTTTATATGATTATGCAAGAGGAAATAGAAATGTAATGTCCGCAACGTAATGTCCGCAACAATCTTTTACTGGACCCTACAGAATAAAGGGGAGAGTGATACACTTGAAATTCTTTCACCCAAACAACAACATAAACTAGCTAAAAAAGCAAACAAAATGTTTTTGTCCCATATGTAATTGCTGCTTGAGGATTTGAATTACAATGTGTAAGTGTTGCGGACATTACGTAATGTCCACAACACTATTTCAACCTAATTATATGAAGAAGAAAATTTATTATTTCAAAATTTCAAACATGATTAAGAAAGTCATAAGGTATCCATTAAACCTCTTATTCAGCAAACCCCTTATTTTTTTTATATTAATTTGCCACCTTTTAGTATTTTGTGTCTAAATGTTTATTTTTAAGTGTTGAAGTAGGGTAAGATATCAAAGCCCCCCACGTGGTGGGCGTAGCACAAACAAATACCATTTTCTGCTAGCTCCATGCATGAGCTGTTCAAGCTGTTTTTGTCAGTGAATATGATATTTGACAAATTCTGAAAATATCATGTCTCATGTGGAATTGCCCATGTGTATGATACACATACACATACATTGTGCAAAGCTTTATGTTTCCCCACCCACACTTGCCTTTAGCAGTCATTAGTTGTAATTATTTGTTGTAAAGTTTAGTGAAGTAGTAGAATAACCACAGATTAGTTACAAAATCAATTAAGATTGTAATATGGCGTAGTGATACAATAATATTTGTTACGATAATGAATGTAATTATTATATTTATTTGTTACATGGAATAAAAGAAATATATAATATAATGAGTGAAATCAGCATAGAAAATGTTTAAAAGTGGTGTGCCCCAAGAACTGTTGAGCATAGTAGGGTTATTTACATATGCCATTTTAACCAAAATACTGACACAACAATTTGATTCATTTATACCACAAGAAGAGCATTAAAAACCAAAAAAGAAAAATCATGGAAAATATTCTACAAGAAGCAAATGCATTAAAATATAGAATTCTGCTTCAACAGATATAACTGATTGCCGATCCCATTTTAATTAAAAATCAAATCTAAATCATATCTTCATGCTCAAAATATATTTGCCCCTCCATCCAATGGAAATGAAGACTTCAAGTTCAACGTAAAACCAAAACAGAGAGAAAGTTTAGTTTGATTCTACCAACAACCCTGACCCAACATCCATTTTAGTCATGTAAGATCTATTGTATGATTAAGAGAACAAGATGCGGAATATGGATTATCCATTTTAGTCATGTAAGATCTATGGTATGATTAAGAGAATGAGATGGGAAATATGGATTATCCATTTAGTCATGTAAGATCTATTGTATGATTAAGAGAACGAGAAGGGAAATATGGATTATCCATTTTAGTCATGTAAGATCTATTGTATGATTAAGAGAACAAGATGGGAAATATGGATTATCCATTTTAGTCATGTAAGATCTATTGTATTATTAAGAGAACGAGATGGGAAATATGGATTATCCATTTTAGTCATGTAAGATCTATTGTATGATTAAGAGAACGAGATGGGAAATATGGATTATCCATTTTAGTCATGTAAGATCTATTGTATAATTAAGAGAACGAGATGGAAAATATGAATTATTCATTTTAGTCATGTAAGATCTATTGTATAATTAAGAGAACAAGATGGGAAATATGGATTATCCATTTTAGTCATGTAAGATCTATTGTATAATTAAGAGAACGAGATGGGAAATATGGATTATCTATGATTATCGATAATAATAGTATGAGAAGATGAGAAGGCCAAAATACTAGACACAAGCCAGAGCACGTGACAAACTCACTTTGTTGAACATGTCTCATGTCAGTCCCAGGTTTGAAATGATTGTAGCACTTCTGACCTCGCCAAATTCATGGCCCTGAGAAAAACATTGTTATCAATTTAAACATGGTAAAGAACTTTTTCTATGTAGGAATCTAAGAGAGCGGACCACATTCATTCATAACTTTTGGGTGCCAAAATTTCAAACAAGCCAACGAGCTAAAAAGCATAAAATTGTTCACTCAAAATAAGAATAAATAGCACTTTAAAAAGATCAAAGCTCATAAATAAGACTTGTTAGTATTCTATTGATCTGGGTTATGTGTTTTGAGCGTAATTTGAAGGCTACCGCACCGACAAACAAACTTTATCGATCATACGACACTCGACACAGTCAACAACGAAATGCCTTCTACATTGCTCTCAGCTACTGTTAGATATAAGAAGAAGAGTCCCTTTTACCTTTCAATATCTCCGGGCTTTTCATATCATTCGGTTTGTCTAACAAACAGCGAGAAAACGATGACGACCGAAGATGAAGAGAGAACCAAACACCATCGACGCTGAATCGAGTGACGTTTGTTAGAACGTGGACCCTGGGCCTGGGACTGCGCGAGCATCTTAAACCACAGGATGACCAAACTCATTTTATGTCACTTGTCACATGAGTTTTGTAAAAATAAAAAGCTATTTCCATCTCTGTTTCACAGTCTCTGTATGATTTTTACAACAATTAGAAAACTAAAAATATGCAACTATATTAAAACGTTTCTACTGCCAGAGTTTACTGTTTCTGTGTTGCCGATTCGAGAGACCATCACGGTCCTTGGCCGTTTTGATGGCGGTTAAGCACAGGTGCGCTAAGTTCAGTGATCTTCTCGTATGAAACCGCTTCGATACTAAAGTTTATATATGCACATAAAAAGTTATAAAAATAAAAGAATTAGTAGTGTATTTTGGTGTATAAATAAGGCTGAAGACTTTCATGAAGTCTCTGTGTCGTTTTTTCCCATTTGAGCCGTTTTGGGAGTTCAGAGGAGGGTCCGCCAATACCTCGAACCCCAGAGGTTAGCGCGTGAATAGCACAATCGCATCGACACTATCGTATTTGAAGTAGTACCGAGAAATTCACCTAGCTACCTTTCATGAGTTGCGAAGGACATCAATCGCTATGCCATCGCGCGCAATATGAATCTTTAAGTCTCCGCCACTGCTCTTAAAGGCGGCTGTGTTATGAGAGTGTTAAATTTTTAAGTTGCTTGATGCTTGGCCTGCATTAGCAAGTGACCTATCATGGAATTTCCACTGCGACTACATAGTGAAAAAAGCACCAATCGCTTATATGCAATCCGCGCTCTCAAGAAAAGCGGTCTCTCTACACTAGAACTCAATAGGGTTTATTGTTTTATTTTAAGACCTGTACTTGAGTACACCTCACCTCTGGTCGTCACTTCCTGCCTTTTTTTTAGTTTATCGAATCCATAAAAAAGTGCTGCGGATTGTGTTTCTGCACCTTTCTTATACTCTATGTCAGCCTCTATGTCATACTTTATGTCTCTATTTCTTACACTCTATGTCAGCTCAGGCAAAACGCTTGGAATAACCTAGTGAAGAAGGCTAAGAGTGGTGGCCCCCTTAAGCAACGTTTTTCTGTCCCGGTAGCCAGTATCCATGACCTATTGTCTGGAACAGCGACAGTTGACCCGATTACTGGAGCACACACAATAGGATAAACAATTTCTGTGCGTATCGTTATCAGAGTATTTATGTAATTCTTTATTGTGTGCTCATTATGCTGACCGCCCTGTAATTCAGGTTTAACATGAAATGAGGTTAATAAACGGATTGTTATTACTATCATCATCATCATCATCGTTCGTCGTCGTCGTCATTATTATTTTTATTATTATGTTTTTGACTGCACAGTGCTAGGCACTGGAGTTTCGTGGGCACCAGTTTACAGCCTGTGATCTAAGGTGTCTATTATCGAGTTTAAGGTGTCTAATAGCTCGAGAACTAGCTTTTTACAGCAAGAATAAGCTTCATTCCTCAGGCCTCTTGCAGCATGTCAAACGAGGGCACAAGGTCTGGTACTGTAAGCCCTCTTAATGCCTTACAAGGCCTGCTGGTACTGTGCCAACGGCTACGATCACTATCGGCAGTATTTGGACTACTCGGCGCTTCCATAGAAGCTTCAATTCTCGCTTCAGGTCACTGTAGGATTCTATTTTCCCTTGGTGTTTCGTCAAGACCCTCGTGTGGAATGGGCAGGCAATAACTACAATGAGGCAATTTCTTGATTCCTTATCCAACTACAATACGATGTCTGGCTTGCTGCTTGTTATGCTCTAAATGCTGGTCAGTCTGTATACTGAAGTTCCACAGCAATTTGACTTTGTCTGACTCAAGCACTGGCTGCGGGATATGCCCGTACCACTTTTCACATCTTTCGATTCCATATCTCTCACATAGCTTCCAATGCATAATGGCAGCGACCTTGTCATGTCTCCATTAACGATATTGTTTTCGCGCTAACATCTCACAATCGGCGACGATGTGCGCTGCAGTCTCTTCCCTCTGGCCACATAATCTACATGTAGATGATATGTCCTGCTTGTCGATCTTTGCTTTCATACTGTTTGAACTTAAGGCTTGTGCTTGTTCTGCCGTAATCAGACCGGTTCGGTTTCTCGTTTAAGCTGGCCTCTCTTCAACCATCTCCAAGTAAGTTCTGGGTCACCTTGTCTTCGGTGGCTTTAAAGAACTATCCGTGGAGAGCTTTCTCTAGAAGCTTATGCCTCCTTTCTATCCTAAGGGCTTTCATACCAGGGAACTCATCCAATCAAGGTATTTTCTTTGATAACCGTTTGAAGGAGTGCGTCGTCGCTATCGCTAACGTACTTATATAGGCTCTCAACCTCTGCGTGTTTATAATCCTCTACGCCTATGAGACCTCTACCACCTTCCTTTCTGTGGATGTTAATTCTATCTACATCAGCGTGTGGAGTGATCTATAAATGGACAGCAGCTTGCGCGTCTTCCTATCAATTTCTTGTAGCTCGCACTAGGTCCAGTGCCATATCTAATAACGGAGACCGCTCTTGATTTGATTGCTGTAATTGTATTTTTACCATTCGGCTTTGAAAAAATTCTTACCCTTTCTTTCTTTGCCATTTCCTTCATCTCTAAGTTTTTTATTTCGTCTGCCTCTAGGATTCCTAGGTATTTATACCTTTCACGATCTTCACTAAGCGATATGATTTTCCCCTTTGTCCGGAAGCTCAATGCCCTTATTGCAATCGGAGCTGAATATCCTGGCGGACTGAACCAAGCTGTCTTTTTGCTTTTCTTTTTCGACATACAACTCAAGGTCGTCCATGTATAGCAAATGATTTATTACTCCTCTTCCTTCTTCCAAGTTGTATGCAGCCTTCATTTTCTTAATCAATAACGTCAGAGGAATGAGTGCTAGCGCAAACAGAAGTGGCGATAAGCTATCTCCCTGAAATATTCTTGTGTTTATGGTAACTTTACCAACCATCAATTCCGTGCTCACGCGTTCATGCTACTCCCTATGGTTGCTCTTAGCTTGTCAGCAGCACCAAATAAGTCCAGGCACTTTTTAAAGTGTTACGAATGAGGCACCTTATCGAATGCTTTCTTGAAGTCGATCCAAGCCATCCCTAAGCCCGTTAATATTCTCTTGCAGTTAGTTACGTACAATGGTCTTATCAATAATTAACTGGTCCTTGGTACCCCTGGAGTTTCGCATCATCATCATCATCATCATCATCATCATCATCATCATCATCATCATCATCATCATCATCATCATCATCATCATCAACATCATCATCATCATCATCATCAACATCATCATCAACATCGTCATCGTCGTCGTCGTCGACATTTAACAACATTTTAAAATAAAAAAAATAGAATCAAAAAGCCCAAACTGTCGTGATCTCTTACCAGAACAATGAATACAATACACCAAAACCTGGAACCCGACTCTGCCAAATTTTCGTCTTTAATAAGACTTCTTCAAGGGCAGACTGAAGAAGGTGAATCGTTACAAGCTTATTTCTGATGTAAATAAGCTTGTAACGATTCACGGAAATGGATGGAAATGGATGCTTTGAATAAGTAAGTATGTGCAAAAGTAAAATGTTGACGTGATTGGCCTTCTTTTAATCAAATCTTACAACAACTTCCCTAAATCAGCAAATGAAAATTATCACTTTTTCCCTTGATGTTTTTTATTAATCAAAATGGCAGCTGATACAGAAACTCTATGATGGTGCGTCTGCGTTATTCTGTCCTATCCGTGCTATTAGAATTCATAGTAGATACGCTATGTTGAACCTTCGTTTTGTCACGCGATCTCCATACCCTAAAGCCATTAGGCTACTTCAACCTACTTAAAACCACAATAGAATTCCCTTTCTTTGCTCGACAAAAGTGATATGTCGCGAGTAACGTTAGGCTAATCGATTTATGGCTTTTGCGTCACTGCTCCTTCAAGCTACATGGAGCATGCATGCGGTAAAATTAGACAATTCTTGAATAGTGAAATCACTATATTTAGGACATCACTTCGAAAGGTGGGAGATTCAATCCGTTAAACAACGATGGACTCATATTCCTTCTCAGGTAACGGTGACTTTGTAAAGTTTGTAACGCCCACGTGATCTGTAACAAGATCTTTTTACGGTGATGATTTGTTTAAATAATATGAACTATGCATGGATGTCTACAAATAATATTTGCTGTCTGATTCCATCATTTGCTAAACATACATATATATGGATCCTTTTCGGAATTGGATTTAAAGAACGTTGATTAGCCACGTCTCTTTACAAGAAACTTTAAAATAACCACCTCACAATACTCATATTTGATCAACGATAATTGATTAAAATGTTAGCAGATGGAATTGGTTGCTTTGTGTGACTCGGTAATAAGCTAAAGCGCAAACAAATGGTGGCTGGTTGTTTTTTCTATATGCTGCGATGTTTTCAGAGACATTGATGGCAGGGTTAGGGTATATAAAAAAATAAGAGCGTGTAGTATTGCTTTATTGTCTTAAAGAATACGTTGTTATATAAGAAAATGTCTGACAAAGTAGAAGAGATAAGTAAACAATGTTAACGAAAACTCCATATGTTTTGACAGCCATACATTTACATTAATAAAGATTTGGTTTATCTACTGGAAATGGTCAACTAGCAAGTTTTAAAGTTATGAGCTTGAAAGAAGATTTGCTTATTCTCGAGAAACTTATGCTACGGCACATCCCATCCCATAGATCTGCTTTTTAACTGTGTTAGATGATTTATCAAGTTGCACTATTAGAGAAAACAAGTCAAATCATCCAACGGCCAGAAACACTTTAGCTATACAGATCAACCTTTTTATTTGCTGTTTGTTTATATTTGTAGGACAGGGAAGAGTCAATCAGCTGGGCGGAGTTTTTATTAATGGCCGACCCCTACCATTGGTCCTGCGTAAACAGATTATAGAGCTAGCACAGCTTGGGGTTCGTCCATGCGACATCAGCAGACGGCTGCGCGTTTCTCATGGATGTGTCAGTAAGATCTTGTACAGGTTCCAGCAGACGGGCTCTATTGAACCAGGGGCAATCGCTGGGTCCAGCACGCCACGAAACGTCACACCCGAAATAGAAGAGAAGATAGACGAATACAGGAGAGAAAATCCCGGCATGTTTTCGTGGGAAGTTAGGGACAGGTTGGTGAAGGATAACGTCTGTTCAAGATGCACTGTGCCATCACTTGCAGCCATCAGCCAAGTCCTAAAGAACAGAATCGCAAGTACAAGCAGTGCAGCCTCCGAGGATGACGACGTCTTTATTGATGTCGAGGAGACAGATGATAACAGTAACATAGTGGCAGGCGTGATATTAAAAACAAAGAAGGAAAGAAAAGGCGAAGAAGATGACAAGGGGAAGGAAGATGAAAAAGTGGAAAAAAATAACAGTCTTCCATCAAGACATAACTTTTCGAGTTCATACTCCATAGCAAGTATTCTGAAAAAACCCTCAGCCGAAGAAGATGGAAGTGCCGAGACTGTAAAGGGGATCAAAGTGGAAGGTAATGATTAGGACCAGGATAATTATTTTATTTCACTATTTTTATCGGATTTAAAAATACTTTCTTGGGTGTGTAATGTGCGTAGCTTGACACTTTGAGATTAAAAGAGAGGATCATAGAAAGTATTGTGAGAACAGATTGGTCCAGCCTGCCGGGAAACTAGAGGCGATGATGCGATAGCTGAAAAAGTAATTTAAAATAATCACATTAAATGATACCTTTTCTTCTTCTGGTTTCGCTTTGTTAGAATGTGCATCGAAAGTAGTCCAATACTAAGAGTTCCTGTTATGCGACTGGTTTCGTTGTTGGAATTTTCCGTGACGCAAAAAGTAGTTTCACAAAGTCAAAAAAAAGACCGCACTACAACTACACAACGCCTCAGAAGGAATTATATAACAAATAGCGCTTATAAACTTAAACCTTTTCTTGAGCATGCACATTCTTGAAAAATGCCAAATAGCATGAAATCTTGATATAGTAATGATATCATTGTACTCCGATAGAAGTGAATAAATATGGAGTCCTTTATTTATTAGGTATTTAGCATTATGGATGTCATCGTTTATGTGATCCTAATTTACTATAACATCCATTAGACAAAACAAATCGCCCTTGGCTCCGCTATCGAACACTTGAGACACAAGTGCCAATCCTGCATTTGAAATAGATTAACATTTCTTTCCGCTAATAAGTCTGTGTCAAAATTTATCTTTATGTTAAAGAAAACAAATAAAAGTTCGACAAAGTGATATAAAAGGAGCTTCACAAGCAAAATATTTTCATGAGCGTGAATTGCACTTTTGAAATTTTGAGAATATTGAATTTGGTTTTATGCAAATATCGAATTCCTCGACACGCTACTTAAACCAACGTTCCTGCTTGTTCATTCCATAGTCATTAAATAAGTTTGATCATGTCCTAAGGTTATAGAAAGTTATTTGGCTTCTTAAAAAAGGAAGGGAAACTATCAAATAAATACCAATTAACAGTTTGGTTAAAAGGCCGTAATGCAATGTAAGTACATCACTTTTACTTCACAAAATAATCTCAAGTACTATACGACTACTAGGAACTTTTACTTCACAAAATAATCTCAAGTACTATACGACTACTAGGAATTTAGGATGTCACATGTTTCGCGTCAGGTCTTGATAACTCAACTAATCCGCCTGTAGAATAAATGCATATTAACGGTAATCTTGGTCATGCCTTCTATATTCTAAAGAAACGCACACATTTCTTTCGACCTTTTTGACTGCATGCGCAAATTAGAAGCGAAACTGATTACGTAGCTTCAAGAGCATCACTAAAGCGTAACACGGAAAAAACAAGCTCAGTTTGTTTACCACATGGCAAACTTAAAAATAGTTTGAACCAAAGGAGATGCGTCATTCGACTTCCTATGGCAATATAACCATTGTCTGCTTTTACCATCTTGACGTGAATGCGGCTATTTTTATAAGATAGCATTCGAAATTTCTTAGAAGTGTGGTGATGGGACTGCATTTCTGGATGAAGTCCGCCCTATTTTTGTTAGTCGGCTAGTCGGCCTTATTTTTGTTAGTCGGCTAGTCGGCCCTATTTTTGTTAGTCGGCTAGTCGGCCTTATTTTTGTTAGTCGGCTAGTCGGCCTTATTTTTGTTAGTCGGCTAGTCGGCCTTATTTTTGTTAGACTATTCTCATTCCCCTAGAAGTGTAGTCATGGGGATAAAGTAAACACATTTCCAAGGCTTATTATAACCGTCGCTATCAAAGCCTTGCAAACTGTAAACAATGTTTGTAAACGTGGCCCACGTGAATCAAAGATGAATTGACAGTCTTAATTGTTACCCTTTATTTAACAAATTCAATCGCAAATATCTCAAAAAGCTTTCTTATACACGGATACTTATACAAGGATAACAAAACAGCGGCTGACAGAGGATCTTTAAGTTCTGTCGTTGTTAGCATCCAAAAAGCCGTGCTATGACCAACGCCTGCGGTGGATAGGCTATTATTTCCCATCTGAGATTTTCATCACTAGACAGTTGTTTTGAAGATTTTAGTTAAGGATAAAATCACGATGTTATTGCTGCCCTTGGGGGAAATTTGCAGACAAGCCAATATTGCATTTGACACACGTAAGTGCATGGTATTTTGTTATGATTGTTTCAGACATTTTTATACTCATCAATTATTCATAGCTAATTAACCAATCTATGAGGGGAGTTTGAGTTGATCACCCTAACAAAACTCTGTTGTATATAATAGCCAAAGGAATAATTATTTTAAAGAATATTCTAATTATTTTCGCGCTTTTAAGCACTTTTGTACTCTAAAATGACCTTAAAAATAAAGTGTATCACGTATTTTGGGAAGAATAACCGTCTTATATATTGGAAAATATTAGTTACTATACATTCAGAATAGTTACGAAAAAGAGAAGAATTGTACATAAATGGCAATGGGTCATCCAAGTAAGGATTTGGGATATAATATGGTATGGGATGGTATGGGATGGGATGGTATGGTATGGGATGAGATGGTATGGTATGGTATGGTATGGTATGGTATGGTATGGTATGGTATGGTATGGTATGGTATGGTATGGTATGGTATGGTATGGTATGGTATGGTATGGTATGGTATGGTATGGTATGGTATGGTATGGTATGGGATGGGATGGTATGGGATGAGATGGTATATGGGTCTAACTTTAAGGGTCTAACTTTCTGCAAAGAGGAGAATTTTACATAAATGGCAATGGGTCATCTAAGTAAGGATTTGGGATATAATATGGGATGGGTTGGGATGGGATGGGATGGGATGGGATGGCACGGCATGGCATGGAATGGTGTGGTATGAGAAGTATGGAATTATTGCTTCCCTAGATCCAAAACTGATATGTCAGAGACATCTATGACTTAAAGTGTTCTCTTGTAATAAAAACAATATCTGTGGTTTCTGAATTCACAGCTATTGAATCGCCGCCTCCTAGTACTAGTCCCTCGCGAATGCATTTTTCGCTCGATCCTGACTTCCTTCTCACTCGCAAGCAACGCCGCAGCCGAACTAAGTTCACGTCTAAACAAGTAGATGAACTGGAGAAAGCTTTCCTTAAAACCCAATACCCGGATGTTTATACGCGGGAGGAGTTAGCTCAAAGGCTGAATCTGACAGAGGCAAGGGTGCAGGTAAAACGCGACTGGGAACGAGTAAAAAATAATACATACACTGTGGTCATACACTGACCACCATGTGCAATCATTATACACTGAACACCATGTACAATCACACACTGACCACCATGTGGACACACTGACCACCATGTGCAATCACACACTGACCACCATGTGCAGTCATACACTGACAACCATGTGCAATCACACACTGAAAACCATGTACATGGTATGGTATGGTATGGTATGGTATGGTATGGTATGGTATGGTATGGTATTGTATGGTATGGTATGGTATGGTATGGGTTGGGATGGGATGGGATGGGATGGGATGGGATGGGATGGGATGGGATGAGATGGTATATGGGTCTAACTTTATGGGTCTAACTTTCTGCAAAGAGGAGAATTTTACATAAATGGCAATGGGTCATCTAAGTAAGGATTTGGGATATAATATGGTATGGTATTGTATAGTATGGTATGGTATGGGATGAGATGAGATGAGATGGTATGGTATGGTATGGTATGGTATGGTATGGTATGGTATGGTATGGTATGGTATGGTATGGTATGGTATGGTATGGTATGGTATGGTATGGTATGGTATGGTATGGTATGGTATGGTATGGTATGGTATGGTATGGTATGGTATGGTATGGTATGGTATGGTATGGTATGGTATGGTAAGATATGATATGATATGATATGATATGATATGATATGATATGATATGATATGATATGATATGGGTTGGGATGGGATGGGATGGGATGGGATGGGATGGGATGGGATGAGATTAGATGGTATAAGGTCTAACTTTAAGGGTCTAACTTTCTGCAAAGAGGAGAATTTTACATAAATGGCAATGGGTCATCTAAGTAAGGATTTGGGATATAATATGGTATGGTATGGTATGGTATGGGATGAGATGGTATGGTATGGTATGGTATAGTATGGGCTGGGATGGGATGAGATGAGATAGTATAAGGGTCTAACTTTAAGGGTCTAACTTTCTGCAAAGAGGAGAATTTTACATAAATGGCAATGGGTCATCTGGTGGTCACTGACAACCACGTGAAATCCTGCACTGACCACCATGTGCAATTACACAATGACCACCATGTGCAATCACACACGGACCACCATGTGCAAACATACACTGACCACCATGTGCAATCACACACGGTCTACCATGTGCAATCACACACTGACCACCATGTGCAATCATACACTAACCACCATGTGCAATCATACCCTGACCACCATGTACAACCACGCACTGACCACCATGTGCACACACTGACCACCATGTGCAATTACACACTGACAAAACGTCCCTCTGTTTGACCATCAATCTAAGTAAGGATTTGGGATATAATATGGTATGGTATGGTATGGGATGGTATGGTATGGTATGGTATGGTATGGTATGGTATGGTATGGTATGGTATGGTATGGTATGGTATGGTATGGTATGGTATGGGTTGGGATGGGATGGGATGAGATGAGATGGTATAAGGGTCTAACTTTAAGGGTCTAACTTTCTGCAAAGAGGAGAATTTTACATAAATGGCAATGGGTCATCTGGTGGTCACTGACCACCATGTGCAATCCTGCACTGACCACCATGCACAATCACACACTGACCACCATGTGCAATCACACACGGAACACCATGTGCAATCATACACTGACCACCATGTGCAATCATACACTGACCATCATGTGCAATGATACACTGACCACCATGTGCAATCATACACTAAACACTATGTACAACCACGCACTGACCACCATGTGCACACACTGACCACCATGTGCAATTACACACTGACAAAACTTCCCTCTGTTTGACCATCAATCAAAGTAAGGATTTGGGATATAATATGGTATGGTATGGGATGGGATGGGATGAGATGGTATGGTATGGTATGGTATGGTTTGGGATGGGATACGATGAGATGGTATAAGTGTCTAACTTTAAGGGTCTAACTTTCTGAAAAGAGGAGAATTTTACATAAATGGCAATGGGTCATCTGGTGGTCACTGACCACCATGTGCAATCACACACTGACCACCATGTGCAATCACACACGGAACACCATGTGCAATCACACACTGACAACCATGTGCAATTACACAATGACCACCATGTGCAATCACACACGGACCACCATGTGCAATCATACACGGACCACCATGTACAATCACACACTGACCACCATGTGCAATCATACACTGACCACCATGTGCAATCACACACGGACCACCATGTGCAATCACACACTGACCACCATGTGTAATTACACAATGACCACCATGTGCAATCACACACGGACCACCATGTGCAATCATACACGGACCACCATGTACAATCACACACTGACCACCATGTGCAATCATACACTGACCACCATGTGCAATCATACACTAACCACCATGTGCAATCATACACTGACCACCATGTGCAATCATACACTAACAACCATGTGCAATCCTGCACTGACCACCATGCACAATCACACATTGACCACCATGTGCAATCATACACTGACCACCATGTACAACCACGCACTGACCACCAAGTGCAATCATACACTGACCACCATGTGCGATCACCATGTGCTAACCACCATGTGGAATCATACACTGACCACCATGTACAACCACACACTGAACACCATGTGCAATCACACACTGACCACCATGTGCAATCATACACTGACCACCATGTGCAATCATACACTGACCACCATGTGCAATCACACACAGACCACCATGTGCAATCACACACGGACCACCATGTGCAATCATACACTGACCACCATGTGCAATTACACACATTACAAAACTCCCCTCTGTTTGACCATCAATCACACGTTTATTAAATAGAAAATTGCTCTATCTGTTATTCCTCTAGGTTTGGTTTTCGAATCGTCGAGCTCGGCTACGCAAGAAAAAGATAAACGGAGACGACAACGACTCGACCAACAAGCGCAAATACTGCTACCCACAGGGCATGTGCACATGTCATCCAACGGCTGCACCAATCAGATACCAGGTCGTTCCAATCAACGACAGAGTCTACACACTGCCAGTCCTCTAACCAGATCCCAGTGACAGCAAAATTATCATTTCTGTATTATTACTTAGACTTCAAAGCAGGAATATGCTCCCAATTGAAAAGCAGTTTTCTGTACCACGTGTTTTCTAGAGTAGTTCATTCTACAGGGGCGTTCTCCTGAGCTCTGTTAAGCTTTTGGCACACCACACAAATTTTGCTCATTTAAAAATGAGGTGATGTGGGTTGTTACTTTGTTTATATATTTTTTATTTTTTAAAGAGATTTTCATATATTTTTACTAAGTGTAACTGGTATAACGATGGATACGTTCCTGTCTTATCGAATTTGATACTGATAATTTTGTAGTTTTTAATGGCCTTTTTGCTTCCTGTTTTAATCACTCCATTTCACTTCTCAACGGAAGAACATTCTGCTCTCTTTCATTGGCCTACAACTAACTGTGAAATGGCGTGATGAATAGCCATTAAAACTTTTGAGTAATCGAAAAATGCAAATAGACAAGTAAAGTATATGAAAGATGCACTTTTAAATTGTAGATACAATATATTATAGAATATATTAAGCTTTTAAGGTTCTTATAAGATAACTCTAATCTATAAAATTTTATATATTTTTATAACTCGTTTTATAATAATTATATATTTTGATGTTTTGTAAATTCAAGTTTTGTGAAAGTAAAACAATTGAAATTAACTGTTAAGTTAAAAATGTTGGGACATAAGAATTAACCTTTAGACTCTTGACAATTATTTTCAGTCCACTTAGACACCTTGAACTTGACAATCTTCTTTACATCAGGGGTTGTGCTTGTTACATTAAATGTCAACACAAAATAGTGCAGTGCAGGCAGTGCCTAAATCTATATATTATCGAATTAAACGCTTGGGGTCTGTTTTTTTTTAACCGACATTCAAGGTATCGGTCACGGGTCTTACAATTTGTCTCGGGTCTCTGCGCTTTGGACTTAACCATCGCTACCCCTATATTTTTATGAAAGGCTTCCATCCGACTAGCCATTCTGTTTGTTGATGGTGTCTTACTCGTCAAAGTCACTTGAAAATCTGTCGTAGATAAGAAATATTTTTGTGGGAGCTTGGCGATAAAGCATGAATGACACTGAGTGTCTCATGATAGGCTAACATGCTGGTGTGATTGAGAGGGTGATGGTCGCTAGGGTGATACACCTAGTCTAATTAAGTTGTTTATAAGAAAATGGAAAATGACAAATACCTTACAGTACCGGTTAGAGAATCCAATTTTTGTATCTGTTTATGGCATCAGAGTGAGGCTATCTAGGTTTCCAGTGAGGCCCATCAGGTGAAATTGTTTTATTTATTGTTTACATTTGAAATTGTAGTGGTCTATTTGCAAAACACTTCAAGCGTCTGATAATTTATCAATCAATATTTGATTGTTCTATAGGAGTGTAAAATGGCGGCGTCGAGAACCTTTTTAAATGAAATGCGCGTAATTATTCTCAATTTCTTTATAAAATTCAACCATATTTTGACCACCCTACTATGTACTCTTTACTAAGAAAAACAATTGACATATTTATATGGCCAGGTCCCGTTGAGTAAGCTTGGGTAATTTGGTTTGAAATAAACGCAATAAGTTTGTCACGGACTAATTCATTAAGGTAGCTTTTTGCTATAAGAACACTAATAAAAAAGGATATTATCAGGGACCTGATGAAAGTTATGGCTTATACCCGACTGTTCGGATATAACTTGCATAACTTGACGTATGAATAACATGCATAGCAGCGCGATGAAAAAGGTTAAATTTCATAAGGAGCAGATTGAAAACAATTACGCGCGCACCACCACTGCAATTTAAGCTGAGCATTTTCCATTTTAAAATGACTTTTTTTTGTATAACGGTCTCTTAAACCATTTGTGTTTGTTTTTGATGATTTTTTTTTATTTCAGCGAGCTGATCTCTACAAACTGTCCACCTAACAATACATTTTCAATGTCAGGTGACTTAAGATGTAAATAAAATGAGGTTTCGTATAGCGCAAATCAAGATGGCGAAACATGACCCATTTCACATTTAACTTGTTTTAGTCAGTGTGTAGATAAACTGATCTACGTTCTTACAATTCTGAAGATGAGTTAAAAATAAGAGGCTTTATGTTTTTCGGGAACCGGTATCCTTCTAATCGTGCGCTCTGATTGGCTATGATGGAAGACGGTACCAGCCTGAGCCTGACCCCCTTTCTTGATAATCGAAGCCGCACAACAAAGCCATCTCACCACTCTCGAGCAAGTCTAATTCAACAATGTGTAACTGTCCTGATAATCTACGGGCGCGAAAACTAAATCGTACGAGGAGCTACGTGACATTTCTAGCATCGGAATTGTTTTTTAAGGTGGACAACCTTTTTATTATTAGAAATATACTCTTATTTCGAATAAGGTTGCACTCGAGTCCATGTGTCGCCCTTTAATAGTTATAAATCCTGGTCTCTGAAAGTTGTGTGAATATTTACAGAGTATTTCTAAATTTAGATTTTTTTACTTGCTCATTTATTTGATGCTCATGAGGCGCTACGGGTTACGACATAGAATTCAAGTGCAGCCTGACGTATGCGGTGGACAGAAGAGTCACCTTTTAGCAAAATTTGCGCGTGCTTAGGTAGTTTATATCAAGCCAGCGCAAGTAATAACGTCCCACTTGTGCAGACTTGAGATTCTTATGGTCAGCACTTTAGAAGTTATCAGGTCTAAGAACATTACAGAATATTGGTCCACATTGATGGAATATGGATATTATTAATAAATTCGAAATCAAACTCCAAATAGTTGAGCTATCGTGCCGATATAAATTCTTCATATTTACCCTCTTTGTTGTGAGCTATTCTGATTTAGTGGTCCCTGGCAATTTTTATTGTTCATAGTAAAAATAGCGTAGAATAAAACAAGCATGCATATTTTCACGCTGCTTGTGATGTGAACTCATTAACTTCACTCTGTTACACACCCTAATGCAGTGTCATACGCGAGGATGAGGCAATCAGAGGCACTAGCCACAGTCATCATTGAGAAAATGCTTCTAATCTTGTTTCACTTTTGTAATGAGTTTTCCATTTTTGTGCGTTTGCTTTTGTAATTCTAATATTGTCTTGCTTTTTTTAATTTTCCCTACGACCCAGTAATGTAGATGTAAGCAGTGGTTAATGGCAACTCCAAACCTTAATTCTCGGTTTTCGATCCACGCATAATTTCAAGCTCCTAATATGGCAGGTCGTCATATGATTGGCAGAAGCGACACTATGACGTCATTGTAGTTCTTCAGTGCCGTTCAATTGGAACACTTGCAGGGCAAAACACACAGACACAGTGTCGTAAACAAATAGTGTAATGTGCAAATGAATGGTCTTCATAGTCACAGTAAATTGGATTTCACGGGGGATCACTTCCACTATTCGCAAGCGCCACTGACTTGACGAGAACCTCTAAAGCCGTGGCTAATGCTACGCTGACAGTATTAGTTACAAAAAACGGAACACAGGCTACGGGCACTCCGCTTTTGAAGTATGGACACCCTCATCTTCCCAGGTATCTATCAATTAATCAACTCACGCTGTGAGTTCTGTATAGAGGTGTATTCAATCCTCATCGGGAGGGCATCTCAACAATAACACCTAAACGGTCCCGTAAATGGGGATAACTTACTCTAAACCACATAAATACACAATGGGAACCACCAACACTGCTGTTGAAAGTGTGAGAGATTAAAATCTTTAGCTATGGCTATTGAAACACGGCGTTAGAATTGATCCCTTCGTCTTTGTTCGTAAGTCTTCTTTTGTCCTTTTCACGTGTACGCTTCAGGGATAACTTGAAGTCAGATTTCGGATCACGAAGCAACGTTTTCACACGCACGCTAACTTCTAAAAGTCTCTCAAAGTCGCTACAAGATAATCACACACAAGAATTGACTCTTAAGATGCATGAAGCCACATGTTAAACGCTCCGTACTGTAACGGCAAAGGGAGAAAAGGAGAGAGAGATAAACAGAGAGGAGTAAAGAGCTCGAGTTAACGAAACCGTTTATTCGCTAAGTGCCGTGGAGTGCTTCGCGACGTAGACGGATTATCTCACCGTGGAATTGACAAAGCGAGAATATAGCATCTTGGCCGACAACTACATAACAATGCGTATAATAGCTTTCTTGAATCCAATATACCTGTCGCTACGACAGATTTTAAGTATTATTGTCCATTAAATCTCTTCTATGCCTTTGCAATTGTAGGCCAAGGAAAGATCAACCAGTTAGGTGGAGTGTTCATCAATGGTAAGCCCCTTCCGCGGCCTCTTCGTTTAAGAATTATTGAGTTGGCTCGCTTGGGCGTTAGACCAAGTGATATTAGCCGAAGACTTCGCGTGTCTCACGGATGCGTGAGCAAGATACTCAACAAATTCCATGAAACTGGCTCAGTTGAACCTGGAGCCGCCATTACGACTTTCAAAAGACGAGACATTTCGCCTGCCGTTTTGAACAAGATCGAAGAGTATGTATTCGAGCAACCAGATATATTTTCCTGGGAGGTCAGGGATCGTCTATTAAAGGATAAACTTTGTTCGAAATGCAACGTTCCTTCCTTAGAAGCTGTGAGCAATGTGATCAAGACGTGCGCGCGAAAACTCCAATCAAACTTAACACGGAAGAGCGAGGCCGCAAGTAGGCAGAACAACAATTGTACGATAAAAACAGAACGAGAGGATTCCAGCGACAAGGGGACTGAGCAAGGCTCTCGATCGCGGTTCACGGGTCCTTTTTCTATTTCTAACATCCTTGAGTTGGAGTCGCCGGAAGAAGCGGGAAAGGTGTCCTCTGATGATTACACTGATCAGGAAACATTCGAAGGTAACATTTGTAACATAAGCGATTCAACCGCAAAGTTAGTTTTCGATAATTCTGTAGTATGGCTGCTTTTACTGTAAAATAGCATAAAAATTTGTCTAAAGTAGTTTGTGAAACACACACAAAGACCTTGTGGTGTTTTAAACGCCCATTTTTATGACAATACAGTAGAACTTTTAAGCGATTTCTTGCTCTCATCGAGCAAAGATCAAAGCGATGGTGCTCCTATAGATTAAAAAAAACTTATTTTGTCATTTCTATGAATAAAATGATCACAGAAAAAGCTAGAATGTTACCTTACAGTTCAGTGCATTTTATTTGAGTAACAATAGTATGTAGCATTAGGCAGAGGAGAAGGAAACCATAGTTATGACATATCATTCAATAGCCTTGAAGAAAACATACCAGACTCCTTGATATTAAGTGTTACGGCATATTGAATAAACTATTGTGATGATTTTTTTTTATTAGAGAGGTTGAAATATTTATTTCTAAGCTAAATCTCCATAAGCGTACAAGGCTAATGTGTGTGTAGTTTGGAAAGGTTAGGAAGCCTTAAAAAAAACCCTGGAGAACTTTCTAGAAAGAAGGTTAAAACCATTCCATGTCAACAGCGATGCATTAAACATTTGCCTTTACGACCAATACATTGAGTACCCTCTATTTCGTCTAGAAAAAGGAGACGATGAAGAGTTCGATAATGACCCAAGGCCTGAAGACAGGGAACTGCCGTGCCACAAGCCACGACGAAGTCGCACACGATTCACTGTATCACAGACCGACGAGCTTGAAAGAGCGTTTCGCAAAACACATTACCCAGACATATACGCACGAGAAGAACTAGCCCAAAGGCTTGGACTCAGTGAAGCGCGAGTTCAGGTAAGACTTTATTATATCGTTATAAATCACAAGTACATCTTAGTCGATTTGTCCCTGCTTGAGAACACTTCAACTTCATTCCATTACCTGTTGCTCTCTCACAAAGCTGAGGCGAAACCGAAATCAGGAATAAAGCATTAGGAATTTACTAGCTAACATGCTTTAGCTTGCCTTAAGGTAAGCTTAACAATGCCTTTACGACACGCCCTGCTGCTTTGGAAGCAAAGGAAAGGCTTAGCAGCGCGTTAAAGGCCTCCCACCCAACTATTTGATATGCTTTGATGATTCTCTATTCAGACTAAGTGGGTCGTCTTGGTGACTATCTAGTCTTGAACTTGTGTTCTGCATATAAAGAAAAGTGCTTTTAGCAACGTTTTCAATGAGAGGAATAACCCAAATCACAAGCGACTTTGTTTAAGAGTTCCATTAAAATTCGCGAAGATATTATTGAGCAGTGCTATCTCTTTCTTCAAGTTTCTTCAGTATAAGAATCTCTCTCTAATAAAGTTTAAATGCGCTTGTATTGATTTATTTATTGAATAGAACAAAAATAGGATGAAACCGTGATTGAGGCCCCTATTACATCGTCGTGCCTTCAAATCAAAACAATTATCTAAGATGTCTCGAGCATCTTTAGCTTAGCAGATAAGGCCATCAACGTCTGTTGAAAATCTAATCTCCTTTCGAAATTTTGTCCAAAAACAAACGGCAATCTTTGACAGAAAGGCTATTCGGGAAAACAAGCATATTATCCAAGTTTACTGAACAATTGCATTAGGCTAGAATCATGGCCTCTAGCATTTATTAAGAACTTTTATATATTCGAAACATTTCAAATTAGAAAGCACTTTTCTATTTCATGGCTTATTCGCTACATGATACCATAGTCAAATGAAAAGTGTTCGTTTCAATTGTTCGAAAACTATTTTTTTTAATATGGGTCTCATCAGCAGTGTCTATTAAAAAGGCTTTTGTTTAATTTGGCAGAACTAAAACAATGCAACCACATTTGAAGTGTCTTAAAGCCCCAAAAGAAACCGAAACATTTGAAAACCCAACACAATCATTAACGATTACGCTTATTGTAACGGCTTCCGAAAAAAACCCTGGATGCCATAGCTGTAACTCCCAAACAGGAAACGTCAGGAAAGAGAGCCTCGTTCGTTTCCTTATTCTAAGAGTGCTTTTTGAGTTTGTTTTCATTGCTAAAAATGCTTAGTGTTCTGCCCCCTTTTAGTAGGTTGCGAACCACCCATTCAGCGACGACGTTCTGTTCAAGATAATGTATTTGTTGTTAAAAGTTGTGTAAACGCTGCCCTCGAGCGCTATTCAATTCAGTCAACAACCGAGGCACATGTACCTTGTGACTCGAGGCGAAGGAAGTTGTTGACAAAAAGGTTGGGACTTTACTCAGCACACAAGTCCCTTAAAGCTATTTTGATAACTTCGAATACTCATTTTAGATAGTATCATCCCTCTGAAGCTCTAATTTATATGAGATTCCATAACAATATCCAATATGCCACGCATACACATAAAGCCAAGCGCATAAAAAAACTTCCACGGCTAGCCTAGTCTATTCTTTTTAAAGAGCATATCTTTCTTTTTAAATTTTCTTTTTCTTTGGTTTGTATGTGTTACTTTTTTCCATGACATGGAAGCCCTGAAAAAAAGGTGTTGTTGTGTGCCGAACCATCTGATCCTTTTTTCTTATTGATGATTAACTCATTAGTTGATGTGTCTTTAGGCTCAGTGTGAATTGTCTGCTCTTCACTCAAAAACCAACATGATCAGGAACGGCGCAAACATCATTTGTGTTTATGCTTTTGTCATTTATCCATGTTTTGACAAACTTATTGAAACTTTGTTGATTCTTGATTTTAAAAACAAATTACTTTGCACTTTTAACGGCCACAAAACTGTTTAGATTGTAAAATGAGCTGTAAAATAATATAAGCTTTGCACCAACAAGACTTGTGTTCGTTTGTGTAACATCTAGAAAAGAAAATTTCTTGCTTAGTTTATAATTTTCATATGAACCGCTGGGCGCGCTTGAGACCATTTGCTTGTATCTCGATATGATGAACACAATATAATTATTTTTCCACTCGCTAGTGTACTAGCACATTCAGTAATTTTTACTTAATGCGTTCTCTATCGTTCTGTTGTGTCATTTGAAAAAAGGGTCGTTAAAACAGTTAAAAAACAGTGGGTTGAAATAAAAAGGGTGATATTCGCAATTCCTACTTAATGATCTGCTGTGAACATTCGGAAAATCCTGCGCAATACCGCTGTGCGTACTTGAGTGAATAGCGTCGCACGCCCTTGAAACGATTGCTGACAATAAAAAGGATATTTGAAGTAGTTTCTCAATGTTCTGCTGTGAAACATTATTCAGAAATGTGAAGGGCATGTGCTCTGTTGTCCTCACTTCAATATACACGGCCTCGAAACGCCCTTGAAACAGTTGACGAAGATAGGAAGAAAACTTATTTTAATGTTCTGCTGTATAAAATATAATAACAAGGGTGTACTTCAGCGGCTACAATACTCACAGTGTTTAAAGCGACACTGTGCACACTAACTGCCTCTAAAAAGTTCATTTAAATTTGAAAACATTCATAATAAACTTGGAGTGTTTTTAAGGTAATTGTAGGAGATCCATTTATAGGCAAATCTATCTCTATGAACAATGCAATACACCAAAAACTGGAATTCGACTCTGCCAAATTTTCGTTTTTAATAAGACTTCTTCAGGCCCTGAGCTTTGGCATAGTCGAATTCCAGTTTTTGGTGTATTGTTTCATTCCTCTGGTTCACGAACACGACTATTTGGGCCTTTTTGTATTTATTCCTATGAACAATGCAAGTGCAATGCGATTTTCCGTTTCATTTAGCTAAAACGGCAGATTGTTATAAACTCGAATTTACTTGAAACCAATATTATTTTTAATGTATGAAAACGTATTTCCGGAACCCGATATTTCCTAAAAATTCCTAAAAACTGCAATTGCATCGAGGTGCCTATTGAACTGCCCTAGTTTTCGGGTAACTTATCGTGCATTAGGAGATCTCAGAAATTGCCTTGCGATGCATAAATCCTTTTTGCCAATTTTGGGCTAGAGCCCTAAATTTTCCATGGATTTGTATTCTGTTCTTTTAAGTGTATACTTATAAGAAAAGGCGTCTGAGATATTTATTTCTGGTGATTTTTTTTATGACCTGAGTTATCTCCCATTATCTCGAGCGACAAAAGTACCGAGACAAGCAGAAATCACAATGCTAATTCATCATTTATTAAACGTGCTATTTCAAGCATTTCAGAAGTAAGTGGCGCACACTGCAGCCTTTTCAACTTTCCGCTAACGAACCGGTGTAAAACAGTTTTCGAGTGCTTCAGCCATTGCTTTAAGTGTCTGGCAAAGTGCGTCGGGGTTTTGTAAGCGGGTGCGTGCGGCGGTGCGACTCAACCGTAAGTGCGACTCAAGTACGTTTAAATAGCATCCGTTAGTACTTTGACATCGTGTTTTATTGAGTTTAATTCTTATGCAATTTTCAGAAGGACTTGATAATAACACCCATAAGGCTCTGTTAATTCTTTATCCGCCCGCAACAGAAGAGAAAACAAATCTGTTTCGCGCGCTTTTGTAGTGACATTTGGAATAGTTATAACAAATGAGCTTTCTTTCTTTCTGAGGAAATGCCGAAGGTGGTGGTGCGGCTTTATTTATCCGCAGAATGGAGATCTCGAGAGAGTACTTGACTTAAAGTGGTCGGTCGCCATTTAAGCCATCTTAATCATGTCATCACCATGACAACTCTTCCCCAAATTATCACGACTTCATCTGGATGTATGGAAGATCATTTCCTTGGCTGTTATCTGTTATTGACTTCATCAACGGTGCCAGATAAAACCCCTTATCCAAAAACCCACAATTTGCCTTAGTTGTTTCAGAGACGCCGGAAATTCTCTTTCCTTTTCGTGCTCACTTAGGTATCAGGCGGTTTTTCATCCTTTGAAACAACACGCTCACATTATTGGTGTATCTCTAGCGTACGGTAAATCATCGCAGGTGGCTATGTAAGTAGAAGAGTGCGCGCGCGTGCGAATCATCAACTTAAGCCAGAACAAATTGATTTGAAAATTCATCGAAGTTTGTTTATGCTGCCAGTAGAGTATTTACATCGAAAGAAGTGTTGAGTAACAGGTTCCTAGTGTTATGCTTGTTGAGAGAAAGTAATAAATTAAGCAAAAAGACCATACGTCCATTGCCATTATGCTCTGGGGAATGCTTCTACTCTGCTAGTAAGATGTTATCATTTCATTTCCAAGGCACTGCGGGATTTTTTTGTTAAGTTTCTAGTTATACGACCTCGCTCATTATCTATAGGAATAGCATAAAAATTGTTCGAAATAACGTTCGCATTTGTGTGTGTGTGTGTCAGTCAAAAACTATGAGAAAACACCTTCCAATGCTTCCCTTAAATTTTTCTTTTTTTTCAAAATAGCGTGGCAAGTAGTTTTTCTTATCAATACTATCAAGAACTTTGTTTTAGATTTATCTCTCCTATTATCTATATCTATTTATCTCTTAGTTTTATTATTTTTAGTAGTATCTCTAAGTTTTATTATATTTTTATCTCCATCTTGTAGAACTATTTATCTCTTCCTTGTACTATATGTACAGCTATATTTCGATGCTGAATGTAAGGAAAGTAATGGAAAAATAGATGATAAATCAATGATATGTGAAATAGCGAGAAAAACAATCAAGGGGCAGAAATATAGGTCGTGAAAAACCATAGAATCGGGCATTTAAAAAGACAAACATTGTAACGGCCTCACTGTCACAGCTAAGCGACCCAGTCCTGGTCATTTAGACACGTTAGACAGAATAAGAGAAATGGTAACAATAACTATTATTACACTATTATTTAACGTTGATACTCGACTGATTGAATTGAATAGCTAATATATCGTAATATCCGCCGATTGAAATGGATGCTTTCTCACAATCTTGGTGTTTATTCTTCAATAACAAAATGGCGGCTGAGGAAAACCCTTTAATGTTTCCCATTAGCGCAAAAGGACAAAACCACCAATAGTCATATCAGGAAAAGCATATAAGTGAAAAATAAGAATACGTGACCACCTAGCGATATTGTTTTTTCTTATTGACAAGTATTTACTATTCTGCGGAAGCAAAGATAGTGAAAATGTATATATTTTAAAATAGGCTTTTACTAACTATACTTCCTTTTCCTTTAGGAACACCTTTTCAAATTCTTTTTATTAATATTTTTCTTCAAAATAATGACTATAACGCGGAAATAGACATTCCTCACCTTAGGGTTAAAAGGCGTGGCTCCATACAAGAATTCACGTTTTATTGCTCATGTGAATACAGGGTTTGGGTAGATATCATCCACCATGTTTATGAACGAAAGCAGTTTGTTTCCAGAGACCTGCACAACATATAACCCTGTGTTGTTTTATTCCCCTGTTTCCTTACCGCCCACGCCCACCCAGTTTTTTCTTCTTGAAATTTGTTTTTCTAGTTGTACTATTTAGTCTGAGTCAATTTTTTTACTCACAGTCTTCTCAACGAAAATGTCCAATTAACAACCACAAGATCTGTCGAAAGTATTTCGAAAACTTTCTAAAACGGGAATTAAAGTTTGCACTAGATTAAACAGACATCTCTTGATGATTGCTCTCAAACCCCGTACAGACAGGCCCAGGAGTGCTGGTGCTGTGTGAACACCATGTTAGAAGGTGTCCCCGCGCAAACATCGCCAACACCAGCCAGAATTCGCGAAGTCTCTTTTGATTGTTCAGTAAGACAAAGAAATGCTGGCAAATCGCATATCCTATGGCACTGACTGCTGGGGGCATTGCGAATTGCCAACATCTGAGAAAACCCGAGAAAAAACCCGAGATAAGCACCTAAGTGATAATTTTCAAAATAGTTTAAAAGGAAATACTCAGGAAAAATAATATTCATTGTAAAATAGCAAACAGGGACAGGTTAGACAGTAAAACTTTGAATTTTACATGGTTTGTCGGAAAACGGTTGGAAATCTCTCAGACCCAAATCAGACCCGATTCCATTGTTTTTTACCTACGCCGTCCGCATATAGTCCCTTTCATTTTGTGGTCATTATAAGTAAGCGAAGCTCTTCTAGAATATTAGCGGATATTTGCGCTGTTTGACTGAGTTCTTTTCACAACCTCTTCCAACAGGTCTGGTTCTCAAACAGACGCGCACGTCTTCGGAAAGAGAGACTGCTGCCCTGTACTGACGGCGCAATATTTGGTTCCCCAGTCGCCGCTTTCTCATTCTCGATGTTACAAGCTCAAGCCGGCTACCACACAGCCTACGTACCGTATTACTAGACACAGAAACCTCTACTATGCTATCACTTTCGGTTGATGCGCGACCGCTGTGAATCTAAAATCCTTTTCTCGTTAGGGAATACAACGTAGACAATCAACCGTCTAAAGGAATCGACGGCTTTCATGTTTTCACTGTCGCATCGTAAACCATTTGACTGCACACAGTAAGGGAACTGATTGGTCACGGTGGTATGATTGACTACGCACTATTCCTGGACGAGGAATGGATTTGAATTCTCGGCGGTCGCGCAAAAACGAATTCGGCTATAATAGAAGTACCAGCTCCGCATTGCAACATGTACCATATTATTAAACACAAAATCGCACATTATATCATTTTGTAGTTTTAAGGCTATCTTGGCCAGCTTTTAAACCAGGGGAAAGCCGGAGAAACTAGGATATGTCTTCAAACATTTATCGGAGCTGAGTAAGCTGATTTTAAATCCCCATCTATTGGGTTAGTGACCACGCACGCAACATTAACTTTCTTTATCATCGCATTTAGCGTACTTAAATGCCTATTTCTAAAGAAAAATAACGCCTATTTTATCTATTATTTTTGTACATTCAATGTACCAAGCCAAATCAGACAGTCTAACAAAGTAGTCAAGGGTTTGGTACAATTTTCTTAGTGAAGGGCCAAAATGTTGCTCAAGCGATACACGATTTTCATTTGTTTCATCTGTGTGCTTTATACGTGTTTCGCGTGTGCTTTATATGTGTTTCGCGTGGTTCCGTTGTTCTCCATGTGCTTTGCGCGCAGTTCATGTGCTGTTCACATGTTTTGCGTGTTGTTCACGCGATGTTCTTTTATCTTGCGCGTTGGTATGCTAACCCCGCGTTCCTTCGCGTGTGTTTTCCTTGATGCGAGCGTGTTCATCGCTCAGGAGGAGGTTCACGTGATATTCATTTATTCATGTATGTTCACGTGATATTCATTTATTCATGTATGTTCAAGTTGTTCTTCTGCACTCACTGGTCACGTGTGGTTTACAAATTATTATTACTATTTATGTCTTGTGTAAGTGGATGCACCAATAAAACACAAGCTAAATTAATTTTATATGATTGAAACATTTGAGGCTTGAGTCTACTAATGGTTATTTTGTCTGGTTTCCATTGCTATTGGCTATTTCCCAATATATAGTATCATTAATTAGAACTGCTTCTATTTCAACACAATTTATTTCATTTACCAGCAAAGCTGGGGTATTGTCAATACAGCCAAAGGTATTTACAAAATACCAGGGGCTTTGTTATTGTAAAATAGAACCAAGAAATCCCGGCGAAAACAGCTTGCCGTTTTAAAAACGGCAAATAGTTAAAATATTTTTAGAATTATTTAGAAACTTTTTTAATAATTGAACATTAATTATAAGGGGTTAACGTTGCTGGCATTACTTCGCCACCACGCAAGATGAAAACTCGACGCTCAAATTGCAAATACTCAAAAATGTGTTGGCTAACATCCGGCTAGTTTCTTTTTTAGCCATCCACCTAAATTTTGTTCCATTTGTTATCTATCTTTATTTTGTCCTATTTTGGTATCTTTTTCTAGCACTGGAAACATTACCTTTTATTTCGATACCAAAGCCATCTTACTGCGGTTTTTAATAGTGTGAGGAATCTCGCCGACGATTTACAGCAGCTAATTCGCATTCTGGCTTCTATCATTCAAAATCCACGAAGCCCTTTCATTGGACAGCACAGAAATGGAGACACGCCCCTGAATCCCGCCACCTCTCCGCGAGGGGCTAAACTATAAAGGCACTAAATGAAATTTCGTTTATTTGAATGACAGAAGCCAGAAAGCGGTTAAACAGATGGAAATTATTGACAAGAGTTTCCAGAATATTGATCATTGCAGAATAAGTTATGGTAACTGTCAAAAAAGGCTATTGACAAAAAGAGTTTTGAGACTTGGTGGTCGCGGTTCAATGCAAACGATGGTATAATAAAATAAATGGATTAGAGTAAAATAAAATAAATACTTCGGCTAAATATAAATACAAAAATGAAAAATGCAGTGATCATATGAAAATGTGTGTCTTCATTTGAGATTCAATCTTTTTATTTAATCATCGCCTCCCAAATACGATCATCTCGAAAATAATTCATAGCTCGAGGCGAGGGGGCCCCAAATGTGCACGCTAGCTTCTTTCCCCTAATCTGCTAATTACTGTTTGTCCCCAGTACACAGTCGTTTAACAAAAGGTTGTCAACAACCGGCTTTGCGACTACGCGATAAGCCCGCATGTAAGCATGTGTAAAAACCACTGAAGCGCTTAGCTCCATATATTAGCCACTGCATAACTTCAAACTTAGACGGTGTAGCGGTGGCTAATATATGCAACTAGGCGCTTCAGTGGTTTTTACCCATGCCTACATGCGGGCTTGTCGCGTAGTCGCAAAGCCGGTTGATGACAACTTTTTGTCAAACGACTGTATGTATGAAGAATTAGTCTCTAAAATTAATAGCGGAGCCAGCGCGGCCAGCCAGTCAGTCAGCCGCGCAACTCCCAGGCCCCACTCGGCCCCGTAATGGCGGCTAAATACAAGCACGGAGCAAGGGAAAAAGTTCTTGCCATGCGATGATTATTTCTTTTTGCCTCAAATTTTGTGACTTAGGGATAAAGTCAACTAGAGGAGATCTTCTAATATTCATTCACGCCAAGATTTATGTGAGGATATGTCTGGTTTTAGCTAGTAAATTTAAAAGCGAACACAACCACAAGAAAGCGACAAAAACAATGCAAGGTCAGTTATTAGGCTTTTTGTTGTCCTTTTTGTTTGCTTTGAGAATGCGACTACTTAACTTAGTAATCAAATTATTTGAGCATAACTCCTTTTGTTTTGACATTCTTTGTTCTATCTTTGTTGTTGATTGTGTTTAAATATTTCATAAAGGCTAACCAATATCGTGTGGTTGCATTTGTCATATACTGCTAAAGAAGACCTTTCTTGTCTTTATATCCTGTGCTCTTAGTCCTAAGAAAAAAAGATACATATCCTTAGAAGATACAGCAACTTTTTCAACTTACAAGAGAAATTTTCCTTACCGAGAATAAAAAAAATTCAACCCCTATTGCCAATATGTATTGTTGTCTGCATCTTGCATCTCATGTGTTTATTTTTTCAAATAGTTGTGGAATTTAGTCAGATTATAAATGTCTTGATGAAAAGATTGTTTTGAAAGAAATGTCACTCTTTTATGAACCAGGGACTACCTGAGGGCCAAGATGAATCCTAAAGACTGGAAGACTTGAGAATTGAAAACCATGTCTTGAAAGATAACAGTAGGGAGTTCTTATTCACTAGTCATTTGATACCCCCACACTTGGTCCCAGGAAAGGGTGCGGGATTAAACGTTAATAAAAGCCTGTTTCCAAGTTAAGAGTCAAAAACAGTCAATACCACCACCCCTCTTGATATATTCTGGTTAAAAAGTAATCTAAAATCCCACATTAACCCCTGACTTCCCCGGTACCATAAGGGAGGGGGCTCAAATGACTAGTTCATTACTATGTGATTCAGCAGTACACAATAGTTTTTTTTAAAACAAGATACTTATATTATAGTAAACTAAAAACAAACTTTTGCTTTTTAAATAATTAATCTGTAAAGAAAACAGTTTTCTATCAACCTAAAGAAAATGGGAAAGGGGAAATTTTAGGAAAGTACTGAATATAATTATCACATTATTGTTATTATATTTTCTTTTCAAACATTTAAAGAAGAGTTATATTTCTTCCTTTTCCCTTTTGACTATTATGCAATTGATGCTCTTTGCTATTTCCCCTCTGCACCAAAAATAAATTAATGAACAGATTTGATTTTTAAATTAGAAATTTTCATTTAGTACTTTCACTGATATCTTCTTTTTAGGATTTCCTTTCCAAGTCTCTTTCCCATTACATTTATTTTAGAGGTTTAGATTTATTTCATTGGAATGGTTGGATACAGGGTTTCTAAAAACACCAAAATATAATGCATGTAAGGATGTATATTTGTAGATATTAATTCCCATAGGGATGGAAGATCACCACTTAAAATGGTACATTAAAACTTCAGTATTTCATCTCATCTAAAATTGTGTCTGACACTATATTCTATCTTTGAAATTCTGTTTCATCCATTACTTGTCCTTCACAAGGACAAAGCTTGTCAGATTGTAGCTTTACAAATGTACAATAATGGAACTTTTATTAAGGGGAGGGTTTTTTAGGGCAAGATACTTAAACTTTATAACACTAGCAACAACCTTGTTCTTTTTCAATAATAGAATTCTGTCCACATAGCTTGGATAGCATAGACATGGCCTCTTTAGAGGACTGTGGTGGTAAAAGGGTTAAGATAATGGGAAAGGGGAAATGTCAAGAAATGCTCAATCAAATTATTTTCATTACTGTTATATTTTTTCACCAAGCCTTTCAAGTTGAGTCAATTTCCTTTATATTTCCTCTCCTGTCGACTATTTTTAGTCAATTGATATTCTTTGCTTCCTCTCTTCTCCAAACATAGATCAATGAAAGGGTTCGTTTTGAAATTAGAAGTTAGCATTTTAGCACTGTCAGTGATGCCTTAGATGTTTTTTTTAGGATTTGCTTCCAAAATCAATCTGTTTTTTCTTCATTGCATTCATTTTGGAGTAGGCCACCAACAACAAGGCCACTATTTGGTAAAGGTGGGTGCACCAATGTGTAATGCATGAAAGGAGATATATTTTGGGATTTTAATTTCAATACATTTTTTCTATTACTTCCATGATGGGACATAAGAATTTGTCATTAGACTCTTGACAACTTTGACAGCCATATTCACACCAGGAATTGTGTTTGTTAACTTTGATCTACTGCATAATTTAAATTATTGAATATGGCCTGGATCCATTTGGTTGGTACAATAAATAAATCTCAGTAAAGAGCAGGATCCTAGATCCCCCAAAAATACCTCGATCAGTCAACACAAAAGGTGTTCAATGCTGGCTCCGCTTTTAGGCAGTGCCTAAATCTATATATTACGTTTTAGTATATACTTGGCGGGAACTTCATAAGAACGCGCGCTCTGATTGGTTCGCTATCTCGGAATAATGGATGTATTCACCGCTAAAACTCGGGAAAATGAGTCGATTTGTGAAATAACCATAAAAAAACTTTTTGCACCCGAAATTATCGAGCTTCACATTAAAACAACATTTTTGCTAAATTTAATCTAGATTCACCGTCTTTACGAAAAATCGGCTTCAAACTAACTGTATTATGACAATTTCCCGCCGAAATGATTTGCAATGCGCGCGACAATTTCACGTTAACTGAAATTTTATTTGATAAACAAAAATCATTTTATACGAAGGAAAACGATAAGTTACTCAAAGTTTAGGCCTGCATAATGTATTTGCAATTGAAAGAAGTATTTTAGCCAATCTACCTTATCGTCTGTTCGAGGATTCAAAGCGGAAGAAAACATTTCTACGATCAAATTCTTAAAAACGACGTGTCAAACGGAACTAAATGAGTCTACAAAATAATGTTGTCAGAATCCGTAATTGTAATGCCTTCATTGGAGGTTCTCAATTTCGTGGTTATTTGAAAGCATTGTGTGGTAAAACAGTATGTATTTGGTGTCCCCAATCTTCAAAGCGAACAAAGTCTTTAAAAAGATACGAACATTATCAAAACTGCAAAAAGCGATACCTCTTATCGTCTCGCGCGACCAAAAGTTAAACAAAGTTGAAAATTCGATAAAAAGATTACACCAAATTTTGTTCAGTCCCCGCTATTCACTTCGCCTTCGGCGAATAATTGTTAAGAAGCCTGCGTAGGTTTTGTAGGGTTTAAGAGCAGATACCAGGCGCGTGCCCAGGATTGGCTGAGAGTGGTGCGCAGTCATAGGTATCATATGGAAAAGGCATAGTATTTGAAGATTTCTTCATAAGAAATGACACACTTTTTGGACGTCAATGATGTTGGGGGCATACGCGCCTGAATACGACAAATCGTTCGTGGTTTCGTTTGCTAGTTTTGTATGGCCGTGCGAGAGAGCTGGGACAAGTATGAGGGGAGCACGAAGGATAAACCCTTTCTTTCCTCTGTGTTTTTCCTGCCCGCCCTGACCTCACTCGGGGCTCTCCCCACACTTATCCCAGGTCTCCAGCTAGGATCATAACTAAAATTGGAGGTATCAGTTTACCTCATTATTACACAAAACGGCAGCCTGCATAGCCGCGGCGAGAGAACCACGCAGAGAACGTTCTTCTGTCGGCCGAATAATACTCCTACCTATGATTTATTGCGTTTACTGCATGCTAGAGGAACCCGGACGCCTTGTTGTAAAAACGAATTAGTGCGATCGTGGCGAGAAAATATTTATTTCAAGATTTACGGCCAACGTCACTCAAAATTTCGCCCTCATGTGTGCCCTATCGATCTGAGAAAGTTGGGATTTTCGTTAGGTCAGGACGGTGTCAGCAAAAAAAGGAAATACATCGACGGAATCTACAATAGTTTTTCATCATTTTGATGCTTTGAACAAGCGAATACCTCTTGGGTACCCGATGGGTACCCTGCCATTTAGTTTTTGTTTACATTTTCGCAAGTTACATGCTGTATCATGGAATCTCACGTCCAGTACCTGATAGCGTGTTTGAGGTAACTCGCATACATCAAAGTCACAGAAGAATGGTAGCCGACTGAAACAAGCAAGAAGCAGAGTTGTGGTAAACCATTTTTGTCTTGTCTTTTCGTTTTGGTTTAGGTGCTACAGTAGCCGTTGCGAATAAAAATAATCGATGAAATTGAAAGGGACTGGCCTAGTGAGCACATGAGTAGAAGCTTATTTATATGTAAATTTTTTCAAGTGGTATGCTCTTGGCATACATGACAAGTGGAATTTTCTGCAGTATTGTACAATAATTCAGTGCATGATGCAAAGTTTGAGTGGATACTGCCAAATAAACAAAGCAATTTCTGCCGTATTTTCTTTGGCTTGGTATAAAGATACATGCCTACATTTAAAGACTTCTGTATGGAAAGGAATCAGAAGTTTAGTGCTTATACATCAAACCCCTATTATCTTTTCTTTTATAAAGATGAAAAATGTTCATGTAAACTAAGTTGCACCCTTTAATCAAGCGGACAGAATTTCTGTTCAAAAATAGAGAGTTTGTGTGGGTGTAATTGACAATTGATCATTCAGTTATATTATTTTGTAATTTTCAAAACATTGTCAGGCTAAAATAGGATGCCTGATTTAATGTAATTTTAATGTTCGAAAATGATCCTGTCTGTTGTCCTATATCACACACATCATATAAGTTAACTGTCACCAAATTTTTCTCATATGTCTGCTTAATGCTTTGGAGTATTTGGAAAGGGGTTGTTGGGTTGGTTTTCTGGAGATGATGGTGGCTAGTTTTAATTTCTGGTGCACACTTGCAAAGCACAGGATCACATAATTCCCCGCTAGAATACACAAAGTAAATTAGTGGCACAAAATTATAGAAACAATGCAATCTCAACATTTTACATCATTTCTGCTGCTTTGCCACACTTTTAGGCCAAAATACTCTCTCTCTCTCGCTTATAATTTTTAATGTTTGAAAATGATTCTGTCTGTTGTCCTATATTTTCTGTAGGACAGATCCAGGGGTGGTAATGGGGGTGATTTTCTTCTGAACACATCTGAAGCCATCATATAAGTTAACTGTCTCCAAATTTTTCTCATACAGTATGTCTGCTTAATGGTGTCCAGTGGAGTACAATGACTGTGGTCACACAAGTAAACTTGCACCCAGAATAGGTTGTTCAAGTTTAAGCCCTCCTCTATTTTTTTATAAGTACTTTTATTGTTTGATATATTCACTGTACGCCGTTGTATTTTGATCACACGTGAAACTATTGAGAAAATTAAGTAAAAGCTATGTATAATCTCCGGCTTTATAGTAGACCCCCGGTATGAAGTAACTGCCTTGAAGAACAGTTTAAAATAACTTAAATACCTCGTGATTTTGATAGAAAAACAGAGGGGGAAAGTTAGAAGTTCTCTATTTAATTTTGTACCAAGTAAAACTTTTAGTGTTTTAGTTGCTGTACTTAGCTTATTACAACGCATTAGCATGGAGTCGACGGTGCTTCCCGGGTCTGTGTTCAGCGTTTAGTCAACTATAAGTGCGTGTTTTTCGATATTGAATGTGGCACATTATTTTCGCTGTGTCGAACAGCTTCAAAGAAACGGTTAGGCTGTATAATCGTACTCCCCTTCGCGCCGCCATTTTGTTTCAAGTGATAGCTTGGCATACAAATACCAAGGAGGAGGGGGTGGGTACTCTGCTTTGATTGGATAATCTTTTTAGCGGAGCCAAGCGCGGCCGCAGGCCGCGCGGGTAGCCCCGTAGGCATAGAAATATGGTATAGGTATGCGACTTGGTTTTTGTGGTCATCGCGCGGGTACCCTGTGGTGTCACTCGCCAGCCAGCCAGCCAGCCAGCCAGTCAGCCGCGCGACTCCCAGGCCCCACTCGGCCCCGAAATGGCGACTAAATACAAGCACGGAGCAAGGGAAAAAGTTCTTGTCGATTATGCGATGATTAATTTTTTTGCCTCAAATTTTGTGACTTAAGGATAAAGTCAACTAGAGGAGATCTACTAACATTCATTCACGCCAAGATTTATCTGGTTTTAGCTAGTAAATTTAAGCAAGTAACAGTTCACATTAAAAAGCGAACAGAACCACAAGAAAGCGACCAAAAAAACAAAAACAATGCAAGGTGAGTTTCGGACGACGATTTGTATTGTCTATTGAGGATATGACAGTTATTAGGCTTATTGTTGTCCTTTTTGTATGCTTTGAGAATGCGAGTACTTAACTTAGTAATCAAATTATTTGAGCATAACAGGTTTTGTTTTGACATTCTTTGTTTTATCTATATTCTTGATTGTGTTGAATAAAATACAATACAACAAAAACTGGAATTCGTCTTTAATAAGACTTCTTCAGGGCAGATTGATTGTGTTGATATATTTCATAAAGGCTAACCAATATCGTGTTGCATTTGTCAAATACTGCTAAAGAAGACCGTTTTTGTCTTTATATCCTGTGCTCTTAGTCCTAAGAAGATACATATCCTTAGAAGATACAGCAGCTTTTTCAGCTTACAAGAGAAATTTTTCTTACCGAGCATAAAAAAAAACCTATATTCAATATGTATTGTTGTTATTGTCTGCATCTTGCATCTCATGTGTTTATTTTTTTTCAAATAGTTGTGGAAAATTAGTTAGATTATAAATGGCTTGATAAAATGATTGTTTTGAATGAAATAATAAATAATTGTTTTCACTCTTTTATGAACCAGGAACTACCTGAGGGCCAAGATGAATGCTAAAGACTGGAAGACATGAGAATTAAAAATCATGTCTTGAAGAGAACAGTAGGATGTTCTTATTCACTAGTCATTTGATACCCCCACACCCATGGTCCCAGGGAAGGGTGGGGGATTAAACTTTAGTAAAAGCCTGTTTCCAAGTTAAGAGTCAAAAACAGTCAATACCACCACCCCTCTTGACATATTCTGGTTAAAAAGTGGTCTAAAACCCCACATTAACCCCTGACTTCTGCGGGACCATAAGGGAGGGGGTGCAAATGACTAGTTCATTACTATGTGATTCAACAGTACACACTCATAGGTTTTTTTAGAACAAGATACTTATATAATATAAAACTAAAAACAAACTTTTGCTTTTTAAATAATAAATCTGTAAAGAAAACAGTTTTCTAACAACCTAAAGATAATGGGAAAGGGGATATTTTAGAAAAGTACTGAATATAATTATCACATTATTGTTATTATATTTTCTTTTCAAACATTTAAGGAAGAGTCATATTTCTTCCTTTTTCTTCTCCCTGTTGACTATTTTTATGCAATTGATGCTCTTTTCTATTTCCCCTCTACACCAAAAATAAATTAATGAACAGATTTGATTTTTAAATTAGAAATTTTCATTTATTACTTTCACTTATATTTTCTTTTTAGGATTTTCTTTCCAAGTCTCTTGCCCATTACATTTATTTTAGATGTTTAGATTTATTTCATTGGAATAGTTAGATCCAGGGTTTCTCAAAACACCAAAATATAATGCATTACTGGATGTATATTTGTAGATATTAATTCCCATGGGGATGGAAAATCACAACTTAAAATGGTACATTAAATCTTCAGCATTGCATCTTATCTAAAATTGTGTCTGACACTATACTCCATCTTTGAAATCCTGTTTCATCCATTGTTCTTCGCAAGAACAAAGCTTGTCAGAATGTAGCTTTACAAATGTACATTAATGGAACTTTTATTAAGGGGAAGGGTTTTTTAGGGCAAGATACTTAAACTTTATAACACTAGCAACAACCTTGTTCTTTTTCAATAATAGAATTCTGTTCACATAGCTTGGATAGCAAAGACATGGCCTCTTTAGAGGCCTGTGGTGGTGAAAGGGTTAAGATAATGGGAAAGGGGAAATGTCAAGAAATGCTCAATCAAATTATTTTCATTACTGTTATATTTTTTTCACCAAACCTATCAAGTTGAGTCAATTCACTTTATATCTCCTCTCCCGTCGATTATTTTTTTAGTCAATTGATATTCTTTGATTCCTCTCTACCCCAAACATAGATCAATAAAAGGGTTTGGTTTGAAATTAGAAGTTAGCATTTTCAATCTGTTTTTTTCTTCATTGCATTCATTTGGGAGTAGGCCACCAACAACAAGGCCACTATATGGTAAAGTGGGGTGCACCAATATGTAATGCATGAAAGGAGATATATTTTTGGATTTTAATTTCCAGACATTTTTCTGAATATTTGGTCCAATGAAGGAGAGAATCGCCACTAAATCAATACATAAAAATCACAGTATGGCATCTAAACAGTCTAAATATATTATTTTGAATCTTTGGAATGCTGTTACATCCATGACATTTTCTGCACAAGGGCAAAGCTTGTGGGAGTATTGTTTTGATTAAAAAAAAGATATTCATAATGGAACTTCTATGATGGGACATAAGAATTTACCATTAGACTATGGTAAATTAGACTAATATATTTTTAGTCAATACTGTCTACAAAGCCTTAGTACGTGGGACTTTGACGGCACATAATTTTAGTTCTGGTGTTCATCCTTAAAAAGATGAAATCAACGTAGATTTCTCGGCAGCCACATCGAAACTTTAGCCCAAGAGACGTGTAAAAAAGTCCTTGGCCTCTAAATGAACAAAATATGGCAATACCCCTAGTTGAATGCTATGTAACTTATAACAGTTTAAAAATAATTGACCAAGTAAGCATTTTATGCATTTAGTCTTGCAATTGAATAAGAAACTAGACTCTTCCAGATCAACAAGCGGATAGAATCGTGATGTCTTCATAATGATTATGCTATTGTTTCTAAGTGATCACAAACAATGTATTTCATTTCAACAGCTTTAACGAGAGCCCACCGGATGCGCGTGCCGGCGCTCAATAATGCTTTTGACTGTAAGTAGGTTTCCTTAATTTAAGGTGTTTTATCAGAAGGCGGAGATTATCATAACATTAGACCGATTCACCAGCTTTTTTTACAGGAATGGAAATAAAAATATCAATGAGAGATTGAAGAAATGAGAGCTTGAAGTCCAAGTTTACCAGGAAAATTAGAATTCAGCGGATTTATTGTATCTCCAGGAGACCACCGTCAGTCACCTCTCCTTGATATGAGCGTTAATGACGTCATCCGATGGCCGTTTTAAGGGGGGGTAGCTCCTTTTCAACGACCGCGGAGCACGTTGAAAAGTGGCAGGCTGACAATTGAAAAAAAAATCATACTGAAAAATAAAAAAGAAATAAATCATAGTATTTGACTTGTTTCTGTCGCAAAAAGTGTGGTGCCGCGGCCCTCCCAGCTCCTCCCCATCCGCGGTGCCATATTTTAAATCCAGCTTAATATTAATTTTCTCTCGGCTTGTTGGTTATCTGGTTACTCATTTTCTCTCTGGAATTAAGCTGTGCATTTGCACGCTTTTTATAAGAACCGTTCTAAAAGAACGCCCAGCCTAAGATTTCACCAAATTCTAAGAACATGCTAAGAACATGTCGAGGCTCAGATAGCAGAAAAATATTGTTTTGTTAGGTTGAGGCATTTGAAAATAAAGAATCATATTGTGTTAATTGTAACAACCATTAATATAATTTTCATTTAACATGTGTATAGTTCCTTTTTATAATGCTCCATATACTATCACAAACATGATATTTGTTTACACTGAATTGAGAACATCCTTAAGAACATTTTCAGCCTTAAAATGCTCCACAAATAAGAACGGTCTAGAGAGAGCCTTAACTGGAAACTAGGCAGTCTTATAAATAGTTTGCTTGATTTGTTTCTAGAGATTTTGTCTTTTCTTCATATTATTTCGTTACCGGCACTGCCAGACACATATCAAATACGCGGTCCCTTAGTTGGGGAACCTCTGTAAATCACATCCCAAAAATCATAATCATAACAATCTGATTCAGCGTGGGAATCATAATTATAACAATCTGATTCAGCGTGGGCATCGAATAGAGCGAGCGCGGACGCTTTAATTGATGATATCGCATGATATGAGATGATGCATTACAAGAGCAGCTTATTTTATTCACTTTCAGCAATGTTTTTGTGGAATGAACTGAGTGTGGTCACCGAAATGCCTTTTGCTTCTTTTTAGGCAAAAGCGATCGTGAGTAAACGTCAGCGGTCTAGTCTCATTCCCTTTTTTCATTATACTTTCGAATAGATTTGAAATATCTTTGTAAATAGTCCGTATCGATTGAATTCAAATTCATTCAATTAGATTAAAGTTCAACCACTCTTAAAAGACCTTAAAGACATTCGTACATTAAAAATCACGATAAGAGTTTCGTGGTAATTAACTTTTAATCGAATAAAATGTATAAATCGTTTAGTGACAAAGTTGTGAAGCCACCTTCCCTAATCGTATTAGCAACATTTAAGATTTACGACGATAGCCAAAATGACGAGGACGCACACATGGGATTTCATCACGTGCCATCTCAACTTTGAGCGCGCGAATAGATGTAACGTGTGCGGGGTCGTCGTTGTCCCTCTGCATTCGTAAATCTTAAGGTCCCTATTGGCTGCCTATGACTGAGCAATCGAAGGAAAGTACGAAAGGATCGACAATATGTGTACGAATAATTGGATTCATTGTTTACAAAGGTTTTACAAATCAGATGGCAAGGCAAGGAAATGTTTCAATAGAACGTTAAGCCATAACATTTTCAAAGACTACATACAAAGAAAAACAACCTCCAATTCCATCCCCCCACCCCTTTCCCTCGACCTCCTCAAAGCAGTAGAAAAACCTGAATATGCGCCTTGGACAAGGGCAAAAGGGGGAATAGGATAACTATAAATGTGCGTTTAATGCGCTATGCTTTTACGGTGCAATTAACAGACGTGTTGAGGGCCTGTTGAATCTTCTTTTCCCCTTTCATTTATTTTCATTTCTACAAGGATAGAAAATCACCCTTTGTAAACATGTTTTTCTCATTTCAATTTTAAAAATGTTTGAATAATAGCAATATTTTTAGCGTTACCTTGAAAAGGAACTTGAGATGTCTCACCATTTTATAATGCTGTCTTTGATAATATCGAACTACGCATACTAGGTAAATGAATGCACTTTTGCTCGCTGAGTCTCACGCTCTTTGACGCAAACCACGAACGTATTTCAGTCCCGTCACGTAATTGGAGATTGTGATTTAGCAAATGAATATAATATCTATATCTACCCTTGCGCAATACAAAATTATCCCCGTTGAGAATAAAAAAAATGTAGGGATGAATTATAATAGCCTTATTGTTCAATTACTCGTTATTACCCACAAAACAACCTCTGAACTGAGGTCTTTGTGTTAGAATTGAAATTGTAAATAACCCGAAAATGAGGTTCTGTAATGCTATGTACACTTTAATTACAACGACTGATGTCCAGTTTAGCCGGGGCAAGCATTGTAAGGCTTGACATGTTCGTATGAGATGTTCTTAGCCTAGTTTTACAAAGCATTCTTGCAATAATGTAAGCTAATGTATATAATACCCATCAAGTTAGAATCAGAATCACAAAAATGGAAAATAGGAATAATATTCCAGGTCGTTATTACCAGCACAATTATAGTTCACATTACAGAACGATCACTCTAATAAAAAGAATTTTTTACCACTTTCTGAGGGGCATGTTCTTAGCAGATAAATCAATATTCTTATTAAATAGTGTATATCATTTGGAATCATTGTGTAATTGATTCGGGATCCTTAAGGCTTAGGGTGTACGGGAGCGCAACTCTTTGAGCTACTGAGCAACTTTCAGACGTAACTCTAATGACCTTTTAAAAAATACTTCACAGGGTCTATTTGCCGTCAATTTAAACACAATCGCACATTGAAATGTAAAAAAAATATCAATTTACTTTGTCTAATTGCCAGATTTAGTTCTACGTATATGATTTATCGGAAGTTGAGGTACTTGAATTTCGCAATTTTTGAAATCAAGGTTTCGGATGTCGCAAAGAAGTCGGGTACAAAAGGCAATGGCTAGAGGAAAAACGGCACAAGTTGTGACCTTTCAAAGCAGGCGGATCCCTCGACGACCTTTCTTCTTAGCACTTTGTAAGTACTGCACTATTACTCATAAAACCCTTCATATAATTTGTTTTGAATAAGGGAAAAGTGTTTCTGTCATCGTTCATGGATTAGTGAAGAGCTTATTATTTCATAAGAAGTTTGAAACAGGTGTCGCCTACTTGACCGGCAGTACCGACTGTCTGCCACAAATACTTTGCTATTGCTGGAATTTCCGAGTTTTTCCTTTTAGTAACCTCCTGTCGAGGCATGCTTGGTAGTTGTCACCGTTCATTTATTGTTTTTCTTTTTGATGTAAAGGCAATAGCACAGCATTCAGGTGATAATTTTCTATTCTTATTGGGTTAATTGTTGGTGTTTTTTGTTAGGGCGAATAGAACAAGACAACAACGGTTTTGTCTTTATTTCTCTATACTAGTATTTCTCTCACTAGCATTTATTTTTCTGAATTAAAATGTCCTATTTAAAAAAAGGCAATCTTTCCATTATGACACTTTCTCGATTTTGTAGCTCAGCAGATTTTTTCTTTTAATCCGACTGGCCAGAAAATAAAACTCAGTCACAGCATGAGAAACTACCAAACACCTTGTTATTATTATTATTCATTTTTTTTTATATTTAAAGGCACATAATGTGCAAAAATCTCGGAATAAACATCTAAAAACAAAGTTTAATACTTTATTTACCAAATTAAATAGAAAATATCGCATTGGCTATTGCAGACCAATTTTGAGACAAAATATATATCTCGGAAGTCAATGTATTTGTGACAAAATGAGCTGTGAATTAATGTACGGGATAAATTCGCGTCATAAAGGAATAATTTTACCCCCTCTTTAGTGAAGTGTTAACTTAAAATTGTTCGTCATCCATTAGCGACGCAAGTTTGTATGAGTCACTTAATTTGGCTATATTTTAAAATCAACTGCCATATTCTTTTACATATCTCCTTTGTAAAAACTCGGGGGGGGGGGGGGGTGGTGGTGTTGGGAGTGCCCCCTGCTAGACACGACCCTGGTATAATAAGACCTCATTTTGTTATCATCTTATAGATTCTACTATGAATTCCATTCCTGTCCTACTAGTACTACTTGGAGCGCTGACAGAAACAGTCTTAAGCGTACCGGCAAGAAACGACGACATCGTCTACACAACCATAGACTGCCCCCCCGGAATCTGGGTATGCAAGAAACGCAGGAGTGAGATCGCGCAGCCAGTCAGGAGGGAGCCGAGGGTGGACTGTCCACCAGGAGTGTGGACATGTCAAAAGAAACGAGAGGTGTGTTAATGTATAAACTATGCTATTAGGAAACATAACTGAAACGGGAGGTGTGTTAATGTATAAACTATGCTATTAGGGAACATAACTGAAACGGGAGGTGTGTTAATGTATAAGCTATGCTAGTAGGAAACCTTACTGAAACGGGAGGTGTGTTAATGTATAAGCTACGCTAGTAGGAAACCTAACTGAAACGAGAGGCGTGTTAATGTATAAGCTACGCTAGTAGGAAACCTAACTGAAACGAGAAGTGTGTTGATGTATTAGTTATGCTAGAAGGTAACCTAACTAAAACGCATGCTATGTTTAAGACGCAAAACCAAAACCGTAGAAACACATCAATCGAAATGTTGCAAAGCATTTTCTAAGATCTTATTTTTATGGTTATCTTTTATATTTGTATAATAATTTATCTTTCAGTTACCCTGTGAACCTGATCATAAGACAAAAGCTATTGTCCTTTTTTCTTTTGATTGGTTTATCGCAGAAATTTACCACTATCCTTGTGGGGGAAAAATGTATAAAATTTCGTGCAGATATTACTCATGTATACTGCGAAAAAAATAATAAAAATAAAATTAGCTAAAAAGAATTTGCTTTTTTTGCATTTTTCAAATTTCAAAAGTGTATACCATTTTTTCCTACAGGAAATCGCCCAGCAAGCAGAAGCCGCTAGCGGTCAAACAGGGGAAAGTGACGACATCAACTTGTGTCCGCCCGGAATCTGGGTCTGTGACAGGAAGAGAGAGTTGAAACGACTGAGAGAGCAAAGAGCGAAGGCTGTACCTAACAAACCCGCAAAGAGAATTAACATGTGCCCACCCGGCATCTGGGTCTGCGACTAGAGCGAGGAATAAGGAATGGATTGATTATTGAAGAGGAAAATAAAAAACCTGGATGTGGACTAAAGTGGTGCAAGATATATTTCCTTAGAAATAGAGATCGCATTGTTATTATATACACGATAACAAATAAGCTAATTTCAAGTAGTGTCATAGTTCTAGCTATTTTCGAAATTTATTTTTCATGGGATTCTGAATAATGGGTAATAAGATCTCTAACCCAGCTTGCGCATAATCGATTGAAAAGGCATTTGCTTATTACACTGTATCTTCATCTGAGGGACATTGCAATAAAATGAATTTCAGCAAGAGAACGACTTTATCGATCAAAAAATTATATCTATGCAGGGAATAAACCACCATCTTGAATTTTGGTCCTTTCCTCCCCCAAGTCGCCACTTTCTTATAAGTATACCCTTTAAATACAGAGTCCAGGTAAATAAACAGTTCAGGTGTTACTCCTCTGCAATACAGAGTCCAGGTATTACCCCTTTGAAATGAACAGCTCAGGTATTTCCCCTCTAAAATACAGAGTCCAGGTATTACCCCTATAAATACAAAGTCCAGGTATTACCCCTCTGAAATACACAGTCTAGGTATTACCCCTTTAAATACAGAGTCCAGATATTACCCCTCTGAAATACACAGTCCAGGTATTAACCCCCGGAAATACAGAGCTCAGGTATTACCACTCTGACTCTGAAATTCACAGTCCAGGTATTACCCCTCTGAAATAAACAGCTCAGGTATTACCCCTCTGAAATAAACAGTCTCGACAAACCGACTAGTCCACAAGAGAACAAAGAAAGTGACCTTTTACAGTAATTTCATCTTGTAACCTGATGTGGGACGACTGTGTAGAAAACGGGTGGCCCTAAGTAGGGCCTAAAAATTATTATTATTGGTTATTGCGGCCGCAACGCAATGTACTAACCACTATACGATCACGGCGAGATTGAATTCAAGCTTACTAAGGAGTTGTAGGATGTTTGCATATATCTAAATTTTAGTTCTAGAAAATGTACGATTCAATACTCAGTAGTATTGTGGCTTACATGACAACACAAAGCAGCTAAACAAGTAAAGTTAAAATAAAAAATGACATGACCAGGATTCGAACCTGGGTTTTTGCGGCCACAACGCAATGTACTTTTCGCGCTGCATACATTACGAGCATCGATAAAAGATCTACCAAAATGAATAAATTAACTCATTGCGGCTCTGCAGTGGGCAGG